>NW_026608814.1:50000-52344 GCF_029499605.1 Hyla sarda | reverse complement strand
TATATAGACTATATGGCTGATAACAGAGAACAATAGATTGTAACCACAAGTATTACAGGATATATATAGACTATATGGCTGATAACAGAGAACAATAGATTGTAACCACAAGTATTACAGGATATATATAGACTATATGGCTGATAACAGAGAGTAATAGATTGTAACCTTACAGGATATATATAGACTATATGGCTGACAACAGAGAGTAATAGATTGTAACCACAAGTATTACAGGATATATATAGACTATATGGCTGACAACAGAGAGTAATAGATTGTAACCACAAGTATTACAGGATATATATAGACTATATGGCTGACAACAGAGAGTAATAGATTGTAACCACAAGTATTACAGGATATATATAGACTATATGGCTGACAACAGAGAACAATAGATTGTAACCACAAGTATTACAGGATATATATATAGACTATATGGCTGACAACAGAGAGTAATAGATTGTAACCACAAGTATTACAGGATATATATAGACTATATGGCTGACAACAGAGAGTAATAGATTGTAACCACAAGTATTACAGGATATATATAGACTATATGGCTGATAACAGAGAACAATAGATTGTAACCACAAGTATTACAGGATATATATAGACTATATGGCTGATAACAGAGAGTAATAGATTGTAACCACAAGTATTACAGGATATATATAGACTATATGGCTGATAACAGAGAACAATAGATTGTAACCACAAGTATTACAGGATATATATAGACTATATGGCTGATAACAGAGAGTAATAGATTGTAACCACAAGTATTACAGGATATATATAGACTATATGGCTGACAACAGAGAGTAATAGATTGTAACCACAAGTATTACAGGATATATATAGACTATATGGCTGATAACAGAGAGTAATAGATTGTAACCACAAGTATTACAGGATATATATAGACTATATGGCTGACAACAGAGAACAATAGATTGTAACCACAAGTATTACAGGATATATATAGACTATATGGCTGACAACAGAGAGTAATAGATTGTAACCACAAGTATTACAGGATATATATAGACTATATGGCTGACAACAGAGAGTAATAGATTGTAACCACAAGTATTACAGGATATATATAGACTATATGGCTGATAACAGAGAGTAATAGATTGTAACCACAAGTATTACAGGATATATATAGACTATATGGCTGACAACAGAGAACAATAGATTGTAACCACAAGTATTACAGGATATATATAGACTATATGGCTGATAACAGAGAGTAATAGATTGTAACCACAAGTATTACAGGATATATATAGACTATATGGCTGACAACAGAGAACAATAGATTGTAACCACAAGTATTACAGGATATATATAGACTATATGGCTGACAACAGAGAGTAATAGATTGTAACCACAAGTATTACAGGATATATATAGACTATATGGCTGACAACAGAGAGTAATAGATTGTAACCACAAGTATTACAGGATATATATATAGACTATATGGCTGATAACAGAGAGTAATAGATTGTAACCACAAGTATTACAGGATATATATAGACTATATGGCTGATAACAGAGAACAGTAGATTGTAACCACAAGTATTACAGGATATATATAGACTATATGGCTGATAACAGAGAGTAATAGATTGTAACCACAAGTATTACAGGATATATATAGACTATATGGCTGATAACAGAGAGTAATAGATTGTAACCACAAGTATTACAGGATATATATAGACTATATGGCTGACAACAGTATAGATAATACCGGATACTTCTCTGTATTCCTGACATGACGTCACTGAGTGCGTTTCACATACCCAGAATGCAGTGCAAAAAAATGGTCGCCATGATTCTCATGCTGGATTTAAACAGCAGCAAGATACAGTATATATATATATATATAACATATGGTATAGACAGTATATATATATATAACATATGGTATTGACAGTATATATATAACATATGGTATAGACAGTATATATATATATATATATATATATATATAACATATGGTATAGACAGTATATATATATAACATATGGTATAGACAGTATATAACATATGGTATAGACAGTATATATATATATATATATATATATATATATAACATATGGTATAGACAGTATATATATATAACATATGGTATAGACAGTATATAACATATGGTATAGACAGTATATATATATATATATATATATATATATATATATATAACATATGGTATAGACAGTATATATATAACATATGGTATAGACAGTATATATATATATATATATATATATATATAACATATGGTATAGACAGTATATATATAACATATGGTATATATATATAT
>NW_026608814.1:25000-42500 GCF_029499605.1 Hyla sarda | reverse complement strand
GAGCACTCACTCTTCACTAGACCCCACACTGTATATATATATATATATACTGTAATAACAGACATGAGGAGCACTCACTCTTCACTAGACCCCACACTGTATATATATATATACTGTAATAACAGACATGAGGTGCACTCACTCTTCACTAGACCCCACACTGTATATATATACTGTAATAACAGACATGAGGTGCACTCACTCTTCACTAGACCCCACACTGTATATATATATATATACTGTAATAACAGACATGAGGAGCACTCACTCTTCACTAGACCCCACACTGTATATATATATATACTGTAATAACAGACATGAGGAGCACTCACTCTTCACTAGACCTCACACTGTATATATATATATATACTGTAATAACAGACATGAGGAGCACTCACTCTTCACTAGACCCCACACTGTATATATATATACTGTAATAACAGACATGAGGTGCACTCACTCTTCACTAGACCCCACACTGCATATATATATATACTGTAATAACAGACATGAGGTGCACTCACTCTTCACTAGACCCCACACTGTATATATATATACTGTAATAACAGACATGAGGAGCACTCACTCTTCACTAGACCCCACACTGTATATATATATACTGTAATAACAGACATGAGGTGCACTCACTCTTCACTAGACCCCACACTGTATATATATATACTGTAATAACAGACATGAGGAGCACTCACTCTTCACTAGACCCCACACTGTATATATATACTGTAATAACAGACATGAGGTGCACTCACTCTTCACTAGACCCCACACTGTATATATATATACTGTAATAACAGACATGAGGAGCACTCACTCTTCACTAGACCCCACACTGTATATATATATACTGTAATAACAGACATGAGGTGCACTCACTCTTCACTAGACCCCACACTGTATATATATATACTGTAATAACAGACATGAGGAGCACTCACTCTTCACTAGACCCCACACTGTATATATATATACTGTAATAACAGACATGAGGAGCACTCACTCTTCACTAGACCCCACACTGTATATATATACTGTAATAACAGACATGAGGAGCACTCACTCTTCACTAGACCCCACACTGTATATATATATACTGTAATAACAGACATGAGGTGCACTCACTCTTCACTAGACCTCACACTGTATATATATATATATACTGTAATAACAGACATGAGGTGCACTCACTCTTCACTAGACCTCACACTGTATATATATATACTGTAATAACAGACATGAGGAGCACTCACTCTTCACTAGACCCCACACTGTATATATATATACTGTAATAACAGACATGAGGTGCACTCACTCTTCACTAGACCTCACACTGTATATATATATATATATATACTGTAATAACAGACATGAGGTGCACTCACTCTTCACTAGACCTCACACTGTATATATATATACTGTAATAACAGACATGAGGAGCACTCACTCTTCACTAGACCCCACACTGTATATATATATATACTGTAATAACAGACATGAGGAGCACTCACTCTTCACTAGACCCCACACTGTATATATATATACTGTAATAACAGACATGAGGTGCACTCACTCTTCACTAGACCCCACACTGTATATATATATACTGTAATAACAGACATGAGGTGCACTCACTCTTCACTAGACCCCACACTGCATATATATATATACTGTAATAACAGACATGAGGTGCACTCACTCTTCACTAGACCCCACACTGTATATATATATACTGTAATAACAGACATGAGGAGCACTCACTCTTCACTAGACCTCACACTGTATATATATATATATACTGTAATAACAGACATGAGGAGCACTCACTCTTCACTAGACCCCACACTGTATATATATATACTGTAATAACAGACATGAGGTGCACTCACTCTTCACTAGACCTCACACTGTATATATATATATATATATACTGTAATAACAGACATGAGGTGCACTCACTCTTCACTAGACCTCACACTGTATATATATATACTGTAATAACAGACATGAGGAGCACTCACTCTTCACTAGACCCCACACTGTATATATATATATACTGTAATAACAGACATGAGGAGCACTCACTCTTCACTAGACCCCACACTGTATATATATATACTGTAATAACAGACATGAGGTGCACTCACTCTTCACTAGACCCCACACTGTATATATATATATATACTGTAATAACAGACATGAGGTGCACTCACTCTTCACTAGACCCCACACTGTATATATATATACTGTAATAACAGACATGAGGTGCACTCACTCTTCACTAGACCTCACACTGTATATATATATATACTGTAATAACAGGCATGAGGAGCACTCACTCTTCACTAGACCCCACACTGTATATATATACTGTAATAACAGACATGAGGTGCACTCACTCTTCACTAGACCTCACACTGTATATATATATATACTGTAATAACAGACATGAGGAGCACTCACTCTTCACTAGACCCCACACTGTATATATATATATATATATATATACTGTAATAACAGACATGAGGAGCGCTCACTCTTCACTAGGCCCCACACTGTATATATATATATATGACCAGGGATGAATATAAAAGGATGTGCCTCGATCTACTAGATGACAGGCAATGCTATCAGCGTCTGCCGGAAAATCCTACTAAAAAATTTAGTGCTGAGCTATTACAGATATTGAATGAAGCTAAAACAGAGAAATTGATAAGTAATGCCGAATATGAATATCTAAAACCAGACATGCCACAAACAGCATGCTTTTATACTATTCCCAAGATACACAAAGGGTACCCCCCACTGAAGGGAAGACCCATTGTGTCAGGAGTGGATAATTTGACGCAAGCCCCAAGTCAATATGTGGACCAAGTACTTAGACCATTTGTATACTCATTACCATCATATGTACGGGATACAATGGATGTACTGAGAAGACTCGAGGGGTTAGTGCTTGAGGAAGGGTCCTATTTGGCGTCTTTGGACGTAGAGGCGCTATACTCGAGCATCCCACATGACTTGGGGCTTCAAGCCACAGAGTCCTTCCTAAAAACTAGGGGACTTCAATACACTCCACATAATGATTTTGTCATCCAATTGCTATCATTTGTCCTTACTAAAAACTATTTTGTCTTCGAGGGGAGGTCCTTCCACCAGCAGCGTGGAACAGCTATGGGGAGCCCCTGCGCCCCCAGTTACGCTAATCTATATTTAGGCTGGTGGGAGGACCAAACCGTATTCGGAGACGAAATGATTGAATGGACACAACATATCAGTTTATGGATACGATTTATAGATGATATCCTGCTAATTTGGACGTCATCCAAAAGCAAATTTGAAGAGTTTGTGCAAAGTCTGAACAAAAACGCATTGAATCTTAGATTTACCCACACAATTAGTCAATATGAAATTGAATTTTTGGACATTAAAATAAAATTGACAACTAATAACAATATTGAGACTACGCTTCATAGGAAAGAGACAGCTACTAATACCCTTCTCCGGTGGGAGAGTCATCACCCTCTCCCCCTGAGGAAGGGTATACCGACAGGACAATACCTACGGGTAAAGCGCAATTGCTCAAGTCTTTCGGAATTTCAAACCAAAGCTATGGAGTTAAGACAGCGATTGAGGGAAAGGGGATACCCCAATAAAGTCCTGAAAAAAGCCTATCATAGGGCCCTGAATAGCCCTAGGACAGAACTTTTGATTCCAAAACCTAAACAGGAGGGAGAGGAGATTCTCAGAATAATAGGTAACTATGATGTTAAATCGAGGGAGGTAAAAGAAATTTTCCAAAAATATTGGGAGATCCTGAAGGCAGATAAGACACTGGCAACAGTGCTACCAGAAGATCCCTCTATAACATATCGAAGAGGTAGAAGTTTAAAAGATAGACTCATTAGAAGCAATTTGGAACCAGAAACAAACCAGGAGACCTGGCTAAAAACGGGAGCAAAAGGTACCTATCCATGTAGTGGATGCATTGTATGTCCACATATCAAAAGGGGTAATCACTGTGTGAGTGCTACTAATCAAAAGTTATTTCCCCTGAAGCATTGGGCAAATTGCAACACGAAAGGGGTGGTCTATGTGTTGAGTTGTCCGTGCCCGGTCAACTATGTAGGTAAAACATTTAGAACATTGAAAAATAGGGTACAGGAACATTTGGCTGATATAAGGCATCGAAGAGACACCCCAGTAGGAAATCACTTCTCATGTAGCCACGACGGTGACCCTAGAGAACTTAAGGTACAGGTACTGGAAGTGGTTAAGCCCCCAGCTAGAGGGGGGAACTGGGATAAAATTCTCTTGCAGGTAGAAGCTAAATGGACATTTCTTATGGATTCAGTCAGACCCAAGGGATTGAATGAATTCATAGCATTTTCAAGCTTCATTTAAATGAGAAATAAATAATCCCTCCCCCAACGTCCCTAATATACTTCTTACAAAGTAAGAAAGACCAACAAAATAAAGTAAATAATAAATATATAATTTTTCATAGTTATATATTGGATCGGTCAATGAATTTGCAGCTTCTCGGTAACAATGCGAATCTCCGTATTAATATATCATTGCAGCCTCAATAAATCCATCTAAACAAAAACTGACAGAATGGTTAGAACGTGTAGCAATACCCTAACCCTGACCATAATACACTCCCCCATACACCTGGTCCTAATACACACCTTCTCTGCATATAGACACGACAGGTAACTGACAGATTGGTTAGAACATGTGTCACTACCCTAACCCTGACCAGAATACACTCCCCCATACACCTGGTCCCAATCACCTTCTCTGCACATAGACACGACAGGTAACTGACGTAGCAAGCAGTGATAGGTAGAACCAGAAAGGAAGGAGGGTGGAGTGGGAATGACGTCCTATTTAAAGAAGATACAATGGCGGCATTTGGTGCTGACCGCCATCAGTGTCGGACATCAAACAACATGGCTCTATACTTTTGATGAAAGAAAATGGCCTAATATGGTTCCTGAAGACCTGGCAAAAGAAACGCGTCGAACCTAGACAATGTGAACTGCATCCTTGATCTACACCAGGTTTTTCTTTCCATTCGCACTTTTTTCTATTGACCTCTCTAAAACAAGATATAAGGCAATGCATGCATGCAAAGTGTAAATGGATTCCTGTGGGAAAGGAAATATGATACTAAGTGAATAATAATTACGGAACACTTGTACAAAATATATCAAATATGCAAATGGATAACAAAAAGAAATAAGTGCATATTTAAATACATCAATATGATAAAGGTCATAAGTTGCTGACAATCACATTATAGACTGTGCATTCTAAATACAACTACAATTAATGATTACTAACGTTTGAACTCTACAAATTACTAAACTGGATAATATCCTCATATCTGCAATTGGCTCCATATATGCTGAACAATATGTGTGACCGCAATACAATGTGAACAGAGTCTTTACGTACTCAGAGGTTTATATGCAATCGTCCAATCATACCTGAATCTATTTGTGCATGAGTAACAAAAAGGCTACAAATTGTGTGAAATATGCATGTGGTGATTTATTGGTATTGTGATGATTGATGGGTCCACATACATAGTAATATACTCACTACAAGTAATAGTGAAGAATCGAGGTGTATGAATTACACCCTGAGTATTCACTATATAGAGCTCCACAGTGCAGTGAATATATACACCTCAGTATAATAATAATTAACAGATAACACTGTATGAATTACACCCTGAATATTCACTATATAGAGGTCAGTGCAGTGAATATATACACCTCAGTATAATAATAATTAACAGATAACACTGTATGAATTACACCCTGAGTATTCACTATATAGAGCTCCACAGTGCAGTGAATATATACACCTCAGTATAATAATGATTAACAGATAACACTGTATGAATGAGGTGCTGTGGTGACTGCGAATGTCTCATGGAGAGGGTTAAAAAAGGCTGAGACATGAATACATCAATGTGAACAGAAAGCTAAAACCTAATAACGCAGAGTGGATATTAGAACTACAAAAATAAAACAAATACGAGGACGAACAACTAGGACCGTATATATTCATATGTGAATTAAATTAATCCCAATCGGAGAGTGTTATACAGTGGAGGATATACGCCTTAGCCGGTGATAAAACGATTTATTTAAGAACTTTAATCTGTAAACTATTCAAATATCACAACCAGTAGGAGTGTGAATAAGCACCTATATAAGGTGTTGGACATACGCCCAGAAGGGCAATCAACCGGCAGCAGTGTGAACAAACACATATATAGGGGTTCGCACATATACCCAGATTGACGATCCATTAGCAGGAGTGTGAACAAGCGCACATATAAGGTGTTGGATACACGCCCGGGATGGTGATTAACCCTGTGTACCAATGAACACACTCATGTGGAGTACGACCAATATATCGCAACCGGCATGAATGTGAACAAGCATATAGCAATATGGGATTAATTGCAATTAAATACAGCACTATGAGCAATATATTACGGAATTGTTGTTGTATTGTACTGGTATTCCAATGTGGATGCGCCTATTATATATCGAAATAAGAAAAGGAGAATAACGCAGGCACAGCGGCTACCTATGTGAATAGGCACCGATACTGAGATTGATCGATAGACCTTTAACACACAGGAACTTATGAACATTGTTTGAACTCTCAGAATTATTACGGAATTATGAACATTGTTTGAACACAAGTTAATCATATACACTGGTGGCGGTCAAGAAAATAATTTTTCAAAAAAAAAAAAAAAATTTTTTCCAAAAAAATCTTTCATTCATTATTTTGTTTTTTGTTTTTTGTACATTTTTTAAAGGATAAATTAAAAGCAATATTTTAAAGGTTCCCTTTACGAAAATTCTTTCTAATTAAATTTGGGAGACCTAACCTATGCAGTGGTCAGTACCACAAAAAACTTTTCTGTATATATATATATATATATACTGTAATAACAGACATGAGGTGCACTCACTCTTCACTAGACCCCACACTGTATATATATATACTGTAATAACAGACATGAGGTGCACTCACTCTTCACTAGACCCCACACTGTATATATATATACTGTAATAACAGACATGAGGTGCACTCACTCTTCACTAGACCCCACACTGTATATATATATACTGTAATAACAGACATGAGGAGCACTCACTCTTCACTAGACCCCACACTGTATATATATATACTGTAATAACAGACATGAGGAGCACTCACTCTTCACTAGACCCCACACTGTATATATATATACTGTAATAACAGACATGAGGAGCACTCACTCTTCACTACACCCCACACTGTATGTATATATATATTGTAATAACAGACATGAGGTGCACTCACTCTTCACTAGACCCCACACTGTATATATATATACTGTAATAACAGACATGAGGTGCACTCACTCTTCACTAGACCCCACACTGTATATATATATATATACTGTAATAACAGACATGAGGAGCACTCACTCTTCACTAGACCCCGCACTGTATATATATATACTGTAATAACAGACATGAGGAGCACTCACTCTTCACTAGACCCCACACTGTATATATATATACTGTAATAACAGACATGAGGTGCACTCACTCTTCACTAGACCCCACACTGTATATATATATATATACTGTAATAACAGACATGAGGTGCACTCACTCTTCACTAGACCCCACACTGTATATATATATACTGTAATAACAGACATGAGGTGCACTCACTCTTCACTAGACCCCACACTGTATATATATATACTGTAATAACAGACATGAGGAGCACTCACTCTTCACTAGACCCCACACTGTATATATATATACTGTAATAACAGACATGAGGAGCACTCACTCTTCACTAGACCCCACACTGTATATATATATACTGTAATAACAGACATGAGGAGCACTCACTCTTCACTAGACCCCACACTGTATGTATATATATATTGTAATAACAGACATGAGGTGCACTCACTCTTCACTAGACCCCACACTGTATATATATATACTGTAATAACAGACATGAGGTGCACTCACTCTTCACTAGACCCCACACTGTATATATATATATATACTGTAATAACAGACATGAGGAGCACTCACTCTTCACTAGACCCCGCACTGTATATATATATACTGTAATAACAGACATGAGGAGCACTCACTCTTCACTAGACCCCACACTGTATATATATATACTGTAATAACAGACATGAGGTGCACTCACTCTTCACTAGACCCCACACTGTATATATATATATATACTGTAATAACAGACATGAGGTGCACTCACTCTTCACTAGACCCCACACTGTATATATATATACTGTAATAACAGACATGAGGTGCACTCACTCTTCACTAGACCCCACACTGTATATATATATATATATACTGTAATAACAGACATGAGGAGCACTCACTCTTCACTAGACCCCGCACTGTATATATATACTGTAATAACAGACATGAGGAGCACTCACTCTTCACTAGACCCCACACTGTATATATATATACTGTAATAACAGACATGAGGTGCACTCACTCTTCACTAGACCCCACACTGTATATATATATACTGTAATAACAGACATGAGGTGCACTCACTCTTCACTAGACCCCACACTGTATATATATATACTCTAATAACAGACATGAGGTGCACTCACTCTTCACTAGACCCCACACTGTATATATATATACTCTAATAACAGACATGAGGTGCACTCACTCTTCACTAGACCCCGCACTGTATATATATATATATACTGTAATAACAGACATGAGGAGCACTCACTCTTCACTAGACCCCACACTGTATATATATATACTGTAATAACAGACATGAGGAGCACTCACTCTTCACTAGACCCCACACTGTATATATATATACTGTAATAACAGACATGAGGAGCACTCACTCTTCACTAGACCCCACACTGTATATATATATACTGTAATAACAGACATGAGGTGCACTCACTCTTCACTAGACCCCACACTGTATATATATATACTGTAATAACAGACATGAGGAGCACTCACTCTTCACTAGACCCCACACTGTATATATATACTGTAATAACAGACATGAGGAGCACTCACTCTTCACTAGACCCCACACTGTATATATATACTGTAATAACAGACATGAGGAGCACTCACTCTTCACTAGACCCCACACTGTATATATATATATACTGTAATAACAGACATGAGGAGCACTCACTCTTCACTAGACCCACACTGTATATATATACTGTAATAACAGACATGAGGAGCACTCACTCTTCACTAGACCCCACACTGTATATATATATACTGTAATAACAGACATGAGGAGCACTCACTCTTCACTAGACTCCACACTGTATATATATATACTGTAATAACAGACATGAGGTGCACTCACTCTTCACTAGACCCCACACTGTATATATATATACTGTAATAACAGACATGAGGTGCACTCACTCTTCACTAGACCCCACACTGTATATATATATATATATACTGTAATAACAGACATGAGGAGCACTCACTCTTCACTAGACCCCACACTGTATATATATATACTGTAATAACAGACATGAGGAGCACTCACTCTTCACTAGACCCCACACTGTATATATATATACTGTAATAACAGACATGAGGTGCACTCACTCTTCACTAGACCCCACACTGCATATATATATATATACTGTAATAACAGACATGAGGAGCACTCACTCTTCACTAGACCCCACACTGTATATATATACTGTAATAACAGACATGAGGTGCACTCACTCTTCACTAGACCCCACACTGTATATATATATACTGTAATAACAGACATGAGGAGCACTCACTCTTCACTAGACCCCACACTGTATATATATATACTGTAATAACAGACATGAGGTGCACTCACTCTTCACTAGACCCCACACTGTATATATATATACTGTAATAACAGACATGAGGTGCACTCACTCTTCACTAGACCCCACACTGTATATATATATACTGTAATAACAGACATGAGGAGCACTCACTCTTCACTAGACCCCACACTGTATATATATATACTGTAATAACAGACATGAGGAGCACTCACTCTTCACTAGACCCCACACTGTATGTATATATATATTGTAATAACAGACATGAGGTGCACTCACTCTTCACTAGACCCCACACTGTATATATATATACTGTAATAACAGACATGAGGTGCACTCACTCTTCACTAGACCCCACACTGTATATATATATATATACTGTAATAACAGACATGAGGAGCACTCACTCTTCACTAGACCCCGCACTGTATATATATATACTGTAATAACAGACATGAGGAGCACTCACTCTTCACTAGACCCCACACTGTATATATATATATACTGTAATAACAGACATGAGGTGCACTCACTCTTCACTAGACCCCACACTGTATATATATATATATACTGTAATAACAGACATGAGGTGCACTCACTCTTCACTAGACCCCACACTGTATATATATATACTGTAATAACAGACATGAGGTGCACTCACTCTTCACTAGACCCCACACTGTATATATATACTGTAATAACAGACATGAGGTGCACTCACTCTTCACTAGACCCCACACTGTATATATATATACTGTAATAACAGACATGAGGTGCACTCACTCTTCACTAGACCCCACACTGTATATATATATATATACTGTAATAACAGACATGAGGTGCACTCACTCTTCACTAGACCCCACACTGTATATATATATACTGTAATAACAGACATGAGGTGCACTCACTCTTCACTAGACCCCACACTGTATATATATATATATACTGTAATAACAGACATGAGGAGCACTCACTCTTCACTAGACCCCGCACTGTATATATATATACTGTAATAACAGACATGAGGAGCACTCACTCTTCACTAGACCCCACACTGTATATATATATACTGTAATAACAGACATGAGGTGCACTCACTCTTCACTAGACCCCACACTGTATATATATATACTGTAATAACAGACATGAGGTGCACTCACTCTTCACTAGACCCCACACTGTATATATATATACTCTAATAACAGACATGAGGTGCACTCACTCTTCACTAGACCCCACACTGTATATATATATACTCTAATAACAGACATGAGGTGCACTCACTCTTCACTAGACCCCGCACTGTATATATATATATACTGTAATAACAGACATGAGGAGCACTCACTCTTCACTAGACCCCACACTGTATATATATATACTGTAATAACAGACATGAGGAGCACTCACTCTTCACTAGACCCCACACTGTATATATATATACTGTAATAACAGACATGAGGAGCACTCACTCTTCACTAGACCCCACACTGTATATATATATACTGTAATAACAGACATGAGGTGCACTCACTCTTCACTAGACCCCACACTGTATATATATATACTGTAATAACAGACATGAGGTGCACTCACTCTTCACTAGACCCCACACTGTATATATATATACTCTAATAACAGACATGAGGTGCACTCACTCTTCACTAGACCCCACACTGTATATATATATACTCTAATAACAGACATGAGGTGCACTCACTCTTCACTAGACCCCGCACTGTATATATATATATACTGTAATAACAGACATGAGGAGCACTCACTCTTCACTAGACCCCACACTGTATATATATATACTGTAATAACAGACATGAGGAGCACTCACTCTTCACTAGACCCCACACTGTATATATATATACTGTAATAACAGACATGAGGAGCACTCACTCTTCACTAGACCCCACACTGTATATATATATACTGTAATAACAGACATGAGGAGCACTCACTCTTCACTAGACCCCACACTGTATATATATACTGTAATAACAGACATGAGTAGCACTCACTCTTCACTAGACCCCACACTGTATATATATACTGTAATAACAGACATGAGGAGCACTCACTCTTCACTAGACTCCACACTGTATATATATATACTGTAATAACAGACATGAGGTGCACTCACTCTTCACTAGACCCCACACTGTATATATATATACTGTAATAACAGACATGAGGAGCACTCACTCTTCACTAGACCCCACACTGTATATATATATACTGTAATAACAGACATGAGGAGCACTCACTCTTCACTAGGCCCCACACTGTATATATATATACTGTAATAACAGACATGAGGAGCACTCACTCTTCACTAGACCCCGCACTGTATATATATATATACTGTAATAACAGACATGAGGAGCACTCACTCTTCACTAGACCCCACACTGTATATATATACTGTAATAACAGACATGAGGTGCACTCACTCTTCACTAGACCCCACACTGTATATATATATATATATACTGTAATAACAGACATGAGGAGCACTCACTCTTCACTAGACCCCACACTGTATACATATATATACTGTAATAACAGACATGAGGAGCACTCACTCTTCACTAGACCCCACACTGCATATATATATATATACTGTAATAACAGACATGAGGAGCACTCACTCTTCACTAGACCCCACACTGTATATATATACTGTAATAACAGACATGAGGTGCACTCACTCTTCACTAGACCCCACACTGTATATATATATACTGTAATAACAGACATGAGGTGCACTCACTCTTCACTAGACCCCACACTGTATATATATATACTGTAATAACAGACATGAGGAGCACTCACTCTTCACTAGACCCCACACTGTATATATATACTGTAATAACAGACATGAGGTGCACTCACTCTTCACTAGACCCCACACTGTATATATATATATTGTAATAACAGACATGAGGAGCACTCACTCTTCACTAGACCCCACACTGTATATATATATACTGTAATAACAGACATGAGGAGCACTCACTCTTCACTAGACCCCACACTGTATATATATATACTGTAATAACAGACATGAGGTGCACTCACTCTTCACTAGACCCCACACTGTATATATATATACTGTAATAACAGACATGAGGAGCACTCACTCTTCACTAGACCCCACACTGCATATATATATATACTGTAATAACAGACATGAGGTGCACTCACTCTTCACTAGACCCCGCACTGTATATATATATATTGTAATAACAGACATGAGGAGCACTCACTCTTCACTAGACCCCACACTGTATATATATATACTGTAATAACAGACATGAGGAGCACTCACTCTTCACTAGACCCCACACTGTATATATATACTGTAATAACAGACATGAGGAGCACTCACTCTTCACTAGACCCCACACTGCATATATATATATACTGTAATAACAGACATGAGGAGCACTCACTCTTCACTAGACCCCGCACTGTATATATATACTGTAATAACAGACATGAGGTGCACTCACTCTTCACTAGACCCCACACTGTATATATATATACTGTAATAACAGACATGAGGTGCACTCACTCTTCACTAGACCCCACACTGTATATATATATACTGTAATAACAGACATGAGGAGCACTCACTCTTCACTAGACCCCACACTGTATATATATACTGTAATAACAGACATGAGGTGCACTCACTCTTCACTAGACCCCACACTGTATATATATATACTGTAATAACAGACATGAGGTGCACTCACTCTTCACTAGACCCCACACTGTATATATATATACTGTAATAACAGACATGAGGAGCACTCACTCTTCACTAGACCCCACACTGTATATATATACTGTAATAACAGACATGAGGTGCACTCACTCTTCACTAGACCCCACACTGTATATATATATATATACTGTAATAACAGACATGAGGAGCACTCACTCTTCACTAGACCCCACACTGCATATATATATATATTGTAATAACAGACATGAGGAGCACTCACTCTTCACTAGACCCCACACTGTATATATATATACTGTAATAACAGACATGAGGAGCACTCACTCTTCACTAGACCCCACACTGTATATATATACTGTAATAACAGACATGAGGAGCACTCACTCTTCACTAGACCCCACACTGTATATATATATACTGTAATAACAGACATGAGGTGCACTCACTCTTCACTAGACCCCACACTGTATATATATATACTGTAATAACAGACATGAGGAGCACTCACTCTTCACTAGACCCCACACTGTATATATATATACTGTAATAACAGACATGAGGAGCACTCACTCTTCACTAGACTCCACACTGTGTATATATATACTGTAATAACAGACATGAGGTGCACTCACTCTTCAATAGACCCCACACTGTATATATATATATATACTGTAATAACAGACATGAGGAGCACTCACTCTTCACTAGACCCCACACTGTATATATATATACTGTAATAACAGACATGAGGAGCACTCACTCTTCACTAGACCCCACACTGTATATATATATACTGTAATAACAGACATGAGGTGCACTCACTCTTCACTAGACCCCACACTGCATATATATATATATACTGTAATAACAGACATGAGGAGCACTCACTCTTCACTAGACCCCACACTGTATATATATATACTGTAATAACAGACATGAGGTGCACTCACTCTTCACTAGACCCCACACTGTATATATATATACTGTAATAACAGACATGAGGTGCACTCACTCTTCACTAGACCCCACACTGTATATATATACTGTAATAACAGACATGAGGAGCACTCACTCTTCACTAGACCCCACACTGTATATATATACTGTAATAACAGACATGAGGTGCACTCACTCTTCACTAGACCCCACACTGTGTATATATATATATTGTAATAACAGACATGAGGAGCACTCACTCTTCACTAGACCCCACACTGTATATATATATACTGTAATAACAGACATGAGGAGCACTCACTCTTCACTAGACCCCACACTGTATATATATACTGTAATAACAGACATGAGGAGCACTCACTCTTCACTAGACCTCACACTGTATATATATATATACTGTAATAACAGACATGAGGTGCACTCACTCTTCACTAGACCCCACACTGTATATATATATACTGTAATAACAGACATGAGGTGCACTCACTCTTCACTAGACCCCACACTGTATATATATATACTGTAATAACAGACATGAGGAGCACTCACTCTTCACTAGACCCCACACTGTATATATATATACTGTAATAACAGACATGAGGAGCACTCACTCTTCACTAGACCCCACACTGTATATATATATACTGTAATAACAGACATGAGGAGCACTCACTCTTCACTAGACCCCACACTGTATATATATATACTGTAATAACAGACATGAGGAGCACTCACTCTTCACTAGACCCCACACTGTATATATATATACTGTAATGACAGACATGAGGAGCACTCACTCTTCACTAGACCCCACACTGTATATATATATACTGTAATAACAGACATGAGGTGCACTCACTCTTCACTAGACCCCACACTGTATATATATACTGTAATAACAGACATGAGGTGCACTCACTCTTCACTAGACCCCACACTGTATATATATATATATATATATATACTGTAATAACAGACATGAGGAGCACTCACTCTTCACTAGGCCCCACACTGTATATATATATACTGTAATAACAGACATGAGGAGCACTCACTCTTCACTAGACCCCACACTGTATATATATACTGTAATAACAGACATGAGGTGCACTCACTCTTCACTAGACCCCACACTGTATATATATATATATATATATATACTGTAATAACAGACATGAGGAGCACTCACTCTTCACTAGACCCCACACTGTATATATATACTGTAATAACAGACATGAGGTGCACTCACTCTTCACTAGACCCCACACTGTATATATATATACTGTAATAACAGACATGAGGTGCACTCACTCTTCACTAGACCCCACACTGTATATATATATATACACTGTAATAACAGACATGAGGTGCACTCACTCTTCACTAGACCCCACACTGTATATATATATATACACTGTAATAACAGACATGAGGTGCACTCACTCTTCACTAGACCCCACACTGTATATATATATATATATATACTGTAATAACAGACATGAGGAGCACTCACTCTTCACTAGACCCCACACTGTATATATATATACTGTAATAACAGACATGAGGAGCACTCACTCTTCACTAGACCCCACACTGTATATATATATATACTGTAATAACAGACATGAGGTGCACTCACTCTTCACTAGACCCCACACTGTATATATATATATATATACTGTAATAACAGACATGAGGAGCACTCACTCTTCACTAGACCCCACACTGCATATATATATATATACTGTAATAACAGACATGAGGAGCACTCACTCTTCACTAGACCCCACACTGCATATATATATATATATACTGTAATAACAGACATGAGGTGCACTCACTCTTCACTAGGCCCCACACTGTATATATATATATATACTGTAATAACAGACATGAGGTGCACTCACTCTTCACTAGACTCCACACTGTATATATATATACTGTAATAACAGACATGAGGAGCACTCACTCTTCACTAGACCCCACACTGTATATATATACTGTAATAACAGACATGAGGAGCACTCACTCTTCACTAGACCCCACACTGTATATATATATACTGTAATAACAGACATGAGGTGCACTCACTCTTCACTAGACCCCACACTGTATATATATACTGTAATAACAGACATGAGGTGCACTCACTCTTCACTAGACCCCACACTGTATATATATATATATATACTGTAATAACAGACATGAGGAGCACTCACTCTTCACTAGACCCCACACTGTATATATATACTGTAATAACAGACATGAGGTGCACTCACTCTTCACTAGACCCCACACTGTATATATATATATACTGTAATAACAGACATGAGGAGCACTCACTCTTCACTAGACCCCACACTGTATATATATATACTGTAATAACAGACATGAGGTGCACTCACTCTTCACTAGACCCCACACTGTATATATATATATACTGTAATAACAGACATGAGGAGCACTCACTCTTCACTAGACCCCGCACTGTATATATATATATACTGTAATAACAGGCATGAGGAGCACTCACTCTTCACTAGACCCCACACTGTATATATATACTGTAATAACAGACATGAGGTGCACTCACTCTTCACTAGACCCCACACTGTATATATATATATATATATACTGTAATAACAGACATGAGGTGCACTCACTCTTCACTAGACCCCACACTGTATATATATATATATATACTGTAATAACAGACATGAGGAGCGCTCACTCTTCACTAGACCCCACACTGTATATATATACTGTAATAACAGACATGAGGTGCACTCACTCTTCACTAGGCCCCACACTGTATATATATATATATATATACTGTAATAACA
>NW_026608814.1:15000-17500 GCF_029499605.1 Hyla sarda | reverse complement strand
AGCACTCACTCTTCACTAGACCCCACACTGTATATATATATACTGTAATAACAGACATGAGGTGCACTCACTCTTCACTAGGCCCCACACTGTATATATATATATATACTGTAATAACAGACATGAGGAGCACTCACTCTTCACTAGACCCCACACTGTATATATATACTGTAATAACAGACATGAGGAGCACTCACTCTTCACTAGACCCCACACTGTATATATATATACTGTAATAACAGACATGAGGAGCACTCACTCTTCACTAGACCCCACAATGTATATATATATACTGTAATAACAGACATGAGGTGCACTCACTCTTCACTAGACCCCACACTGTATATATATACTGTAATAACAGACATGAGGAGCACTCACTCTTCACTAGACCCCACAGTGTATATATATATACTGTAATAACAGACATGAGGAGCACTCACTCTTCACTAGACCCCACACTGTATATATATATACTGTAATAACAGACATGAGGAGCACTCACTCTTCACTAGACCCCACACTGTATATATATACTGTAATAACAGACATGAGGAGCACTCACTCTTCACTAGACCCCACACTGTATATATATATACTGTAATAACAGACATGAGGAGCACTCACTCTTCACTAGACCCCACAATGTATATATATATACTGTAATAACAGACATGAGGTGCACTCACTCTTCACCAGACCCCGCACTGTATATATATATATATATATATACTGTAATAACAGACATGAGGTGCACTCACTCTTCACTAGACCTCACACTGTATATATATACTGTAATAACAGACATGAGGAGCACTCACTCTTCACTAGACCCCGCACTGGATATATATATACTGTAATAACAGACATGAGGAGCACTCACTCTTCACTAGACCCCACACTGTATATATACATATACTGTAATAACAGACATGAGGAGCACTCACTCTTCACTAGACCCCACACTGTATATATGTATACTGTAATAACAGACATGAGGAGCACTCACTCTTCACTAGACCCCACACTGTATATATATATACTGTAATAACAGACATGAGGTGCACTCACTCTTCACTAGACCCCACACTGTATATATATATACTGTAATAACAGACATGAGGAGCGCTCACTCTTCACTAGGCCCCATACTGTATATATATATATATATACTGTAATAACAGACATGAGGTGCACTCACTCTTCACTAGACCCCACACTGTATATATATATATACACTGTAATAACAGACATGAGGTGCACTCACTCTTCACTAGACCCCACACTGTATATATATATATATATATACTGTAATAACAGACATGAGGAGCACTCACTCTTCACTAGACCCCACACTGTATATATATATACTGTAATAACAGACATGAGGAGCACTCACTCTTCACTAGACCCCACACTGTATATATATATATACTGTAATAACAGACATGAGGTGCACTCACTCTTCACTAGACCCCACACTGTATATATATATATATATACTGTAATAACAGACATGAGGAGCACTCACTCTTCACTAGACCCCACACTGCATATATATATATATACTGTAATAACAGACATGAGGAGCACTCACTCTTCACTAGACCCCACACTGCATATATATATATATATACTGTAATAACAGACATGAGGTGCACTCACTCTTCACTAGGCCCCACACTGTATATATATATATATACTGTAATAACAGACATGAGGTGCACTCACTCTTCACTAGACTCCACACTGTATATATATATACTGTAATAACAGACATGAGGAGCACTCACTCTTCACTAGACCCCACACTGTATATATATACTGTAATAACAGACATGAGGAGCACTCACTCTTCACTAGACCCCACACTGTATATATATATACTGTAATAACAGACATGAGGTGCACTCACTCTTCACTAGACCCCACACTGTATATATATACTGTAATAACAGACATGAGGTGCACTCACTCTTCACTAGACCCCACACTGTATATATATATATATATACTGTAATAACAGACATGAGGAGCACTCACTCTTCACTAGACCCCACACTGTATATATATACTGTAATAACAGACATGAGGTGCACTCACTCTTCACTAGACCCCACACTGTATATATATATATACTGTAATAACAGACATGAGGAGCACTCACTCTTCACTAGACCCCACACTGTATATATATATACTGTAATAACAGACATGAGGTGCACTCACTCTTCACTAGACCCCACACTGTATATATATATATACTGTAATAACAGACATGAGGAGCACTCACTCTTCACTAGACCCCGCACTGTATATATATATATACTGTAATAACAGGCATGAGGAGCACTCACTCTTCACTAGACCCCACACTGTATATATATACTGTAATAACAGACATGAGGTGCACTCACTCTTCACTAGACCCCACACTGTATATATATATATATATATATACTGTAATAACAGACATGAGGTGCACTCACTCTTCACTAGA
>NW_026608814.1:0-7500 GCF_029499605.1 Hyla sarda | reverse complement strand
TACTGTAATAACAGACATGAGGAGCACTCACTCTTCACTAGACCCCACACTGTATATATATATATATATACTGTAATAACAGACATGAGGAGCACTCACTCTTCACTAGACCCCACACTGTATATATATATACTGTAATAACAGACATGAGGAGCACTCACTCTTCACTAGACCCCACACTGTATATATATATACTGTAATAACAGACATGAGGTGCACTCACTCTTCACTAGGCCCCACACTGTATATATATATATATACTGTAATAACAGACATGAGGAGCACTCACTCTTCACTAGACCCCACACTGTATATATATACTGTAATAACAGACATGAGGAGCACTCACTCTTCACTAGACCCCACACTGTATATATATATACTGTAATAACAGACATGAGGAGCACTCACTCTTCACTAGACCCCACAATGTATATATATATACTGTAATAACAGACATGAGGTGCACTCACTCTTCACTAGACCCCACACTGTATATATATACTGTAATAACAGACATGAGGAGCACTCACTCTTCACTAGACCCCACAGTGTATATATATATACTGTAATAACAGACATGAGGAGCACTCACTCTTCACTAGACCCCACACTGTATATATATATACTGTAATAACAGACATGAGGAGCACTCACTCTTCACTAGACCCCACACTGTATATATATACTGTAATAACAGACATGAGGAGCACTCACTCTTCACTAGACCCCACACTGTATATATATATACTGTAATAACAGACATGAGGAGCACTCACTCTTCACTAGACCCCACAATGTATATATATATACTGTAATAACAGACATGAGGTGCACTCACTCTTCACCAGACCCCGCACTGTATATATATATATATATATACTGTAATAACAGACATGAGGTGCACTCACTCTTCACTAGACCTCACACTGTATATATATACTGTAATAACAGACATGAGGAGCACTCACTCTTCACTAGACCCCGCACTGGATATATATATACTGTAATAACAGACATGAGGAGCACTCACTCTTCACTAGACCCCACACTGTATATATACATATACTGTAATAACAGACATGAGGAGCACTCACTCTTCACTAGACCCCACACTGTATATATGTATACTGTAATAACAGACATGAGGAGCACTCACTCTTCACTAGACCCCACACTGTATATATATATACTGTAATAACAGACATGAGGTGCACTCACTCTTCACTAGACCCCACACTGTATATATATATACTGTAATAACAGACATGAGGAGCGCTCACTCTTCACTAGGCCCCATACTGTATATATATATATATATACTGTAATAACAGACATGAGGTGCACTCACTCTTCACTAGACCCCACACTGTATATATATATACTGTAATAACAGACATGAGGTGCACTCACTCTTCACTAGACCCCACACTGTATATATATATACTGTAATAACAGACATGAGGTGCACTCACTCTTCACTAGACCCCACACTGTATATATATATACTGTAATAACAGACATGAGGTGCACTCACTCTTCACTAGACCCCACACTGTATATATATATATATACTGTAATAACAGACATGAGGAGCACTCACTCTTCACTAGACCCCGCACTGTATATATATATACTGTAATAACAGACATGAGGAGCACTCACTCTTCACTAGACCCCACACTGTATATATATATACTGTAATAACAGACATGAGGTGCACTCACTCTTCACTAGACCCCACACTGTATATATATATACTCTAATAACAGACATGAGGTGCACTCACTCTTCACTAGACCCCGCACTGTATATATATATATACTGTAATAACAGACATGAGGAGCACTCACTCTTCACTAGACCCCACACTGTATATATATATACTGTAATAACAGACATGAGGAGCACTCACTCTTCACTAGACCCCACACTGCATATATATATATATACTGTAATAACAGACATGAGGAGCACTCACTCTTCACTAGACCCCACACTGTATATATATACTGTAATAACAGACATGAGGTGCACTCACTCTTCACTAGACCCCACACTGTATATATATATACTGTAATAACAGACATGAGGTGCACTCACTCTTCACTAGACCCCACACTGTATATATATACTGTAATAACAGACATGAGGAGCACTCACTCTTCACTAGACCCCACACTGTATATATATACTGTAATAACAGACATGAGGAGCACTCACTCTTCACTAGACCCCACACTGTATATATATACTGTAATAACAGACATGAGGTGCACTCACTCTTCACTAGACCCCACACTGTATATATATATACTGTAATAACAGACATGAGGAGCACTCACTCTTCACTAGACCCCACACTGTATATATATATACTGTAATAACAGACATGAGGAGCACTCACTCTTCACTAGACCCCACACTGTATATATATATATACTGTAATAACAGACATGAGGAGCACTCACTCTTCACTAGACCCCACACTGTATATATATATACTGTAATAACAGACATGAGGAGCACTCACTCTTCACTAGACCCCACACTGTATATATATATACTGTAATAACAGACATGAGGTGCACTCACTCTTCAATAGACCCCACACTGTATATATATATATATACTGTAATAACAGACATGAGGAGCACTCACTCTTCACTAGACCCCACACTGTATATATATACTGTAATAACAGACATGAGGAGCACTCACTCTTCACTAGACCCCACACTGTATATATATATACTGTAATAACAGACATGAGGAGCACTCACTCTTCACTAGACCCCACACTGCATATATATATATATACTGTAATAACAGACATGAGGTGCACTCACTCTTCACTAGACCCCACACTGTATATATATATACTGTAATAACAGACATGAGGTGCACTCACTCTTCACTAGACCCCACACTGTAATTATATATACTGTAATAACAGACATGAGGAGCACTCACTCTTCACTAGACCCCACACTGTATATATATATACTGTAATAACAGACATGAGGTGCACTCACTCTTCACTAGACCCCACACTGTATATATATATACTCTAATAACAGACATGAGGTGCACTCACTCTTCACTAGACCCCGCACTGTATATATATATATACTGTAATAACAGACATGAGGTGCACTCACTCTTCACTAGACCCCACACTGTATATATATATACTGTAATAACAGACATGAGGTGCACTCACTCTTCACTAGACCCCACACTGTATATATATACTGTAATAACAGACATGAGGTGCACTCACTCTTCACTAGACCCCACACTGTATATATATATACTGTAATAACAGACATGAGGAGCACTCACTCTTCACTAGACCCCACACTGTATATATATATACTGTAATAACAGACATGAGGAGCACTCACTCTTCACTAGACCCCACACTGTATATATATACTGTAATAACAGACATGAGGAGCACTCACTCTTCACTAGACCTCACACTGTATATATATATATACTGTAATAACAGACATGAGGTGCACTCACTCTTCACTAGACCCCACACTGTATATATATATACTGTAATAACAGACATGAGGTGCACTCACTCTTCACTAGACCCCACACTGTATATATATATACTGTAATAACAGACATGAGGAGCACTCACTCTTCACTAGACCCCACACTGTATATATATATATATACTGTAATAACAGACATGAGGAGCACTCACTCTTCACTAGACCCCACACTGTATATATATATACTGTAATAACAGACATGAGGAGCACTCACTCTTCACTAGACCCCACACTGTATATATATATACTGTAATAACAGACATGAGGAGCACTCACTCTTCACTAGACCCCACACTGTATATATATATACTGTAATAACAGACATGAGGAGCACTCACTCTTCACTAGACCCCACACTGTATATATATATACTGTAATAACAGACATGAGGTGCACTCACTCTTCACTAGACCCCACACTGTATATATATACTGTAATAACAGACATGAGGTGCACTCACTCTTCACTAGACCCCACACTGTATATATATACTGTAATAACAGACATGAGGTGCACTCACTCTTCACTAGACCCCACACTGTATATATATATATACACTGTAATAACAGACATGAGGTGCACTCACTCTTCACTAGACCCCACACTGTATATATATATATACACTGTAATAACAGACATGAGGTGCACTCACTCTTCACTAGACCCCACACTGTATATATATATATATATACTGTAATAACAGACATGAGGAGCACTCACTCTTCACTAGACCCCACACTGTATATATATATATATACTGTAATAACAGACATGAGGAGCACTCACTCTTCACTAGACCCCACACTGTATATATATATATACTGTAATAACAGACATGAGGTGCACTCACTCTTCACTAGACCCCACACTGTATATATATATACTGTATAACAGACATGAGGAGCACTCACTCTTCACTAGACCCCACACTGTATATATATATACTGTAATAACAGACATGAGGTGCACTCACTCTTCACTAGGCCCCACACTGTATATATATACTGTAATAACAGACATGAGGAGCACTCACTCTTCACTAGACCCCACACTGTATATATATATACTGTAATAACAGACATGAGGAGCACTCACTCTTCACTAGACCCCACACTGTATATATATATACTGTAATAACAGACATGAGGTGCACTCACTCTTCACTAGGCCCCACACTGTATATATATACTGTAATAACAGACATGAGGAGCACTCACTCTTCACTAGACCCCACACTGTATATATATATATATACTGTAATAACAGACATGAGGAGCACTCACTCTTCACTAGACCCCACACTGTATATATATATACTGTAATAACAGACATGAGGAGCACTCACTCTTCACTAGACCCCACACTGTATATATATATACTGTAATAACAGACATGAGGTGCACTCACTCTTCACTAGACCCCACACTGTATATATATATATATACTGTAATAACAGACATGAGGTGCACTCACTCTTCACTAGGACCCCACACTGTATATATATATACTGTAATAACAGACATGAGGAGCACTCACTCTTCACTAGACCTCACACTGTATATATATATACTGTAATAACAGACATGAGGAGCACTCACTCTTCACTAGACCCC
This sequence comes from Hyla sarda, assembly GCF_029499605.1. Lineage (NCBI taxonomy): Eukaryota > Metazoa > Chordata > Amphibia > Anura > Hylidae > Hyla > Hyla sarda. The sequence continues at coordinate 2,318 of NW_026608814.1, read as the reverse complement.
ACACTGTATATATATACTGTAATAACAGACATGAGGAGCACTCACTCTTCACTAGACCCCACACTGTATATATATATATATACTGTAATAACAGACATGAGGAGCACTCACTCTTCACTAGACCCCACACTATATATATATATATATACTGTAATAACAGACATGAGGAGCACTCACTCTTCACTAGACCCCACACTGTATATATATATACTGTAATAACAGACATGAGGAGCACTCACTCTTCACTAGACCCCACACTGTATATATATACTGTAATAACAGACATGAGGTGCACTCACTCTTCACTAGACCCCACACTGTATATATATATATACTGTAATAACAGACATGAGGAGCACTCACTCTTCACTAGACCCCCACACTGTATATATATATACTGTAATAACAGACATGAGGTGCACTCACTCTTCACTAGACCCCACACTGTATATATATATATACTGTAATAACAGACATGAGGAGCACTCACTCTTCACTAGACCCCACACTGTATATATATACTGTAATAACAGACATGAGGTGCACTCACTCTTCACTAGACCCCACACTGTATATTATATACTGTAATAACAGACATGAGGTGCACTCACTCTTCACTAGACCCCACACTGTATATATATATATACTGTAATAACAGACATGAGGAGCACTCACTCTTCACTAGACCCCACACTGTATATATATATACTGTAATAACAGACATGAGGTGCACTCACTCTTCACTAGACCCCACACTGTATATATATATACTGTAATAACAGACATGAGGAGCACTCACTCTTCACTAGACCCCACACTGTATATATATATATAATATATATACTGTAATAACAGACATGAGGTGCACTCACTCTTCACTAGACCCCACACTGTATATATAATATATATACTGTAATAACAGACATGAGGAGCGCTCACTCTTCACTAGACCCCACACTGTATATATATACTGTAATAACAGACATGAGGTGCACTCACTCTTCACTAGGACCCCACACTGTATATATATATATATACTGTAATAACAGACATGAGGAGCACTCACTCTTCACTAGACCCCACACTGTATATATATATACTGTAATAACAGACATGAGGTGCACTCACTCTTCACTAGACCCCACACTGTATATATATTACTGTAATAACAGACATGAGGTGCACTCACTCTTCACTAGACCCCACACTGTATATATATACTGTAATAACAGACATGAGGAGCACTCACTCTTCACTAGACCCCACACTGTAGATATATATATATACTGTAATAACAGACATGAGGAGCACTCACTCTTCACTAGACCCCGACACTGTATATATATATACTGTAATAACAGACATGAGGAGCACTCACTCTTCACTAGACCCCACACTGTATATATATACTGTAATAACAGACATGAGGAGCACTCACTCTTCACTAGACCCCACAGTGTATATATATATACTGTAATAACAGACATGAGGAGCACTCACTCTTCACTAGACCCCACACTGTTATATATATATACTGTAATAACAGACATGAGGAGCACTCACTCTTCACTAGACCCCGCACTGTATATATATATATATACTGTAATAACAGACATGAGGAGCACTCACTCTTCACTAGACCCCACACTGTATATATATACTGTAATAACCGACATGAGGTGCACTCACTCTTCACTAGACCCCACACTGTATATATATATATATACTGTAATAACAGACATGAGGAGCACTCACTCTTCACTAGACCTCACACTGTATATATATACTGTAATAACAGACATGAGGAGCACTCACTCTTCACTAGACCCCACACTGTATATATATACTGTAATAACAGACATGAGGTGCACTCACTCTTCACTAGACCCCACACTGTATATATATACTGTAATAACAGACATGAGGTGCACTCACTCTTCACTAGACCCCACACTGTATATATATACTGTAATAACCGACATGAGGTGCACTCACTCTTCACTAGACCCCACACTGTATATATATATATATATACTGTAATAACAGACATGAGGAGCACTCACTCTTCACTAGACCTCACACTGTATATATATATACTGTAATAACAGACATGAGGAGCACTCACTCTTCACTAGACCCCACACTGTAATATATATACTGTAATAACAGACATGAGGTGCACTCACTCTTCACTAGACCCCACACTGTATATATATATATATACTGTAATAACCGACATGAGGTGCACTCACTCTTCACTAGACCCCACACTGTATATATATTATATACTGTAATAACCGACATGAGTGCACTCACTC
>NW_026608813.1:0-52355 GCF_029499605.1 Hyla sarda | reverse complement strand
AGGCTCTTTCTCCCTAGGCACCTCGCCCTCACCCTCCCCAGCCAAGGAGGGGGAGGAGATGGTATCGAGGACGAGGTACCGGTTTGACAGGTCAATCAGAGGGGGGGCAGTCAGGCTTCCGTTTTGGACCTGGCCCGTAGTACAAGGCTTAACAGAGGGCTCCGACCTCTTCTTTCTCCCTTTCCTTTTGCCCTTGTCTTTCTTTTTTGGCCTCTCCCCACTCTCCTCATCCACACTTTCATAGTGGGAGGAATCGGAAGGGTCGGCCATATTGCCTTCCTCTCTGCGCAGCCTCCTGATCTCCTCATTCAGCACATTCTCCCCCAGAGCTTCAGTGGTTACAGGGCCAGCTTCAGGACCAGGGGCCGGAGCTAGCACAGTCACCTGGGCACTCTCCAGCTCCCTACTCCTCCTACGAGTTTCCTCCCGCCTTAGTTTGGCGGGGCCCTTTATCCTCGTCACTAGCCCTGTTGTGCCCCCATCCCTGCTCGTACCCTCCCCAGCCGAGGCAACTTCACAGCTCTCCCCGGCCGGAGCAGTCACAGCACGGGCGAAAGCACTCGGACAACGGCTGAAAGGGTGCCCGAGGACACCACACAGGTGGCACCGGATCTGCCTACAGGATGCGGCCAGATGACCCACCCCACCACACAAAGCACAGACCTGTACAGTACAGGCTGCGCTAAAATGGGTGGGGCTGCCGCACCTGTGACAGACCTTAGGCTGCCCCTGGTAGAAGACCTGGATCCTGTCACGTCCAAGGAAGGCGGCTGACGGAATGTGGGCAACTGTACTACCTGAACGTTTGAGTTTGACGGAAAACGTCCAGGCCCCGGACCAGATCCCGTGCTCATCCAAATTTTTCTTGGGCATGTCCGTCACATCCCCATACCGTCCGAGCCAGGTCATGATGTCATAACAAGAAAGTGACTCATTACGGGTCAAAACTGTCACTTTCTTGACTGAGTTCTGACGGGAAATCGCCTTTACAGCAAAATCCCGCCAGCAGGGCTCGTTCTTCGCCACTTCGTAGTTTGACCAGAAGAGTTCGAGACCCTCCGGCCGAACGAAACTGACGTCAAACTCAGACGAACCATAGGGGTGAATCAGGGCAAAGATGTCACTCGCCCTGAATTCCATCTGGAGGAGGAGCTCAACCACTTTAGCGCGAGGCGGGCACGCATCCTCGCCCCTCCAAATCAGACGGACCACATTCCTACGGTTATTGTCCTGCCCGGGTGTCGGGAGGGACCAGACCACCTCCCCATTCTGCTCTCGGAAAGCCCCCAAACCGTGCCTCTCTATCCAGAAAGACAGGTCGACCTCACCCCTTCCCTCTACCTGGATCGACCTGTCGCCCCTACGCAGAGCCTCCAGGAGGCGCTGTTGCAAGTAACCCCCGGGGCCGGACGGAGATGGGGACCCCACCGAATCCCCGGCAGCAACACTGGCATAGCTCCTAGGAGCAGTCACTGCCGGGGGGGCAGCCGGACCAGACCCAGACCCAGGAGCACCATTCACACCACAACTCCCATCATCCATACCAGATGTTGCATTCACACCACCACTACTCCCACCATCATTCATTCCACTGGCACTCCTCCCAATCACAACACTACCACCCCCATCATTCTCACAACCTGCACTCACTTCCTGCCTAACATATCCTGGGCTGGCTGGGACTTGTAGTACCGCCGGTTTTAATACAGGTTTTCTTGCTGGCTTAGCTGCCGCTGGGGTCAACGCTGATGGCTCCTCCTTCATAGGCGATGTTACCACCTGAGTCTGGGGCTGCCCCACCGGGCGCACCCCAGCTCCTCCCACAATGCCACCACTAGGCTTGCCCGACCGCTCAGGCTCTGCTGATGACACTGACGCCCGGACACTCTCCCCCCTCACAGAGGAGTGCCCCGCAGCGCCCGCAGAAACCACAGTACTCGGGGGACCGCCCCCCGAGCACACGGACCGACCTTTCTCTGCTTCCGACGCCCGGACACTCCCCCCCTCACAGGAGAGTACCCAGCAGCGTCGGTAGTGCCCACAGCACTCGGGGAACCGCCCCCAAGCACACGGCAGCATAGCTCTTCTCTGGCATTTGGACATGCCCCCCGCCACCCTGGGGCGTCCCAGCAGCGCCAGAGTTGCCCAACATGAGCCCATCCTGCCCTTCCCTACCGGCAGGACGGGTGGGCTTCACATCTATTGCGTCCATAGCCATTTCAGACGCCATTCTATACCCCCCTTGCTGGCCCCGCTCCACCACAGGAACGGCGTCTTGCAGTTTGGGGGGCTCAGCAGCCTGAACCAGCTTTGCAGCTGACCCAGACTGCTGGAAAGGTACGAACATGTACTGCACAGATTGTTGGGTCTTCTGCTTCTTTGCTTTACGCCTGACTTTTCCATCCTCGCACTGATCTTCACTGAAGGTGAAATTCTGGAGGTGGACTGGGGATTCCTGCATGACAATTGCCCTCAATAAACCCCCAGCCTCACTCTCCACATCGTCCTCCTCACTGTCAGTCACAGGCAGCGCCACTTGGGCCGGCTCTATGTAGCTGTCCTGGGTGTCACAGGGCATAGGAACAGACACAGCATCCTCCACCACATGCGCTCCTTCCTCTACCTTCTCCTTAACTCATTCACTGCCATCCTCACTATCTTCACCGCCACTACTCTCCCCATCATCCACCTCAACCTCCACCTTACCTGGGGATTTCATGGCGGCAAACCTTTCATCATTTGCCAGCTTCTCTCTTAGGAGACCGCTGCCCTCCAGGATCTCTGCCTTCCTCTCCTCCAGCTTGGCAATCTGGGCTTTCAGGGGTGTGATCCTTTTCTTCAGCTCAGGCTTGCTTCTCCTGGACCCAGAGTTTGCCAGACTCTGAGTCCCACGCAGATCTTCTCTTGCAAGCCTGAGCTCTTTACTGCAGCGGTCGTATTCCGCAAAGCGTGCGGCCATGCGGGAGCAGTAGGTCTCACTTGATTCTTTGGGGCCTCTTTCAGCCCACATCTCCAAACTCTTCCTCCTTGTTTTCCTTCCACCACCAGATCTCTGGCTGGGACCTGTTGCTTGATGAGCAGAGCTTGCATTGCTGCAGACTCTGCTGGATCTTCTGCCTCCGGCTGGAACAATGGCTGTAGCAGTTTTCTCTCCACCCCCCGCCAGCCTTGAAGAACGGGGAATGGAGGCCTGAGGCTCCATGCAGGAAAGTTCTCCCAGGGAGCCTGCCACACCCCTGGGAAAGCCTTGATGTAAAATGCTGCTTCTCTGGATGTCTGGAGCTCAAAAGAGACACACCCGACAGCTTCTCACACAGAACTCCTCTGGACTACAGGATGTGCTCTCTGCTGACACCTCTGTCCATGTCAGGAACTGTCCGGAGTAGGAGAAGTTTACTATGGAGATTTGCTCCTACTCACAGAGAGCACTGTAGTCAGACCGAAAAGAACTATACAACTTCCTCTATAGCATACAGCAGCTGATAAGTACTGTAAGGATTAAGATTTTTAAGAAGTAATTTACAAATCTGTTTAACTTTCTGGCACCAGTTGATTTAAAAAAAAAAAAAAAAAATGTTTTCCCCCGGAGCACCCCTTTTACGTAACACCTGTAAATTCTGCACTACGAATATCAGCAGCCACTGAAGAGAGAGGTCATCCAACAACTGAAGTCCCAAAAAATCTGCCACTAAATCCCTCAAGCAACCGTTCAGCCCCAGTCCAGAACCATCTGACCGGGCCACAGGAACCAGTGTGGAGGAGAACAGAATGCCCTGGAAGGGAAAGCATTGGACTGTAGGGGCACATGACAGGGGGATTAGGCAGCGAGGAAAGGGTTAATGGGTTAGAGCGGGAGGTTCAAGGGAGGAGCTAGGTACAGGGGTCATAAGTAGGTAGGCAGGTAGTTAGGGCCAGTCGGGACACGAGGAGGAATGTGAGAAGAGCTCCCTACCTGATGGAGGACATGGACGCGATCTTGAGGCGAGTGAGGGAGGAGGCGCTGCTCCGTGGGCCCCAGTGGTTCGCGGAGCAGTTTCCGGGATTCGCGGCGCAGTCGGTGGGGGAGATCGGGCCCTGGTCCAGCAGCCGGCGCTCTCGCCCTCCGGAGCGCCTTTCACCTGCGGCCTCTCCCTCTGCTAGATGCCGGTGGGTGAGCCCTTCGGCCGTTGCCGCTGGCCTGAGGTCCGTGGCGGCCAGCGGTGTGCTGTCGGGGGGGAACGCCTGCCGGTTCGGATGCTGCGCTAGTGGGGACCGTGGGGCGTGCGGGCGGCGCGCCTCGCTCACTGCAACGGGAGCGTGGTGCGGCGGCCTGCTCCATGGGAGTGACAGTGATGGGGGAGCAGGCCAGGGGGAGGAGGACGACACGTGCCCCAGCTGACCCCGCCCCCCAGTCGGGGGGGCGGGCTCCTGCGGGCCTGGCAGTCACCCAGGCCTTGATTCATGCTGCACCTGCGGCCTCCTCCACTAGAGGGGGCAGGCGGCATACTAGATTGTCGCAGGCTGCTGCTGCTGCAGGGGGAGCTGCAGTGTACGGGGGGAATGAAATTAGCCCCGCCCCTAGCGATGCCAGCGGTGATGAGCTGCTGCTGGCTGATGGTCCTGCTGTTGCCCTGGACCCGTTGACCAATCCCCTGCTTCCCCTCGGGGTCGCAGGCACGGAGGTTAGCGGGGGCCGGAGTTCTTCGGCATATCGCAGACCGGGTTGACAGGTTGCTGGGCGGGGCTGGAGAGGACCCAGCAGTCATGGTACATATTGGCACCAATGACAAAGTAAGAGGTAGGTGGAGTGTCCTTAAAAATGATTCCAAGGACTTAGGCGGCAAGCTTAAGGCAAGGACCTCCAAGGTAGTGTTTTCTGAAATACTACCAGTACCACGAGCCGCACCAAAGAGGCAGCGGGAGATCAGGGAGGTAAACAAGTGGCTCAGAAGCTGGTGTAGGAAGGAAGGGTTTGGGTTCATGGAGAACTGGGCTGACTTCGCTGTCGGTTACCGGCTCTACCGTAGGGACGGGCTGCACCTCAATGGGGAGGGTGCAGCTTTGATTGGGGAGAAGATGGCTAGAAGGGTGGAGGAGTGTTTAAACTAGGGACTTGGGGGGAGGGAACCTACAGCAAAGAGGGGGAAGATAGTGTAGATAGAGAGGTGGGAATTATAAATGTACCTGGGGGTGGAGCGGAGGGAGGGGTTAGAATAGTTAATAGGAATAGGCTTCATAGGAAAATAAAACTTACACTCTTGAATCCCATTAACCCCAATAACATAAAGGATGGAAATGTAAAGTGTATGTTCACAAATGCCAGAATCCTAGCAAATAAAATGGGGGAGCTTGAGGCCTTGATACTGGAGGAACATATTGATATAGTTGGGGTCTCTGAGACATGGCTGGACTCCTCGCATGACTGGGCTGTCAATCTGCAGGGGTTTACATTGTTTCGCAAGGATAGAATGAACAGAAAAGGTGGTGGAGTCTGTCTGTATGTAAGAAGTGGTATGAAAGTCAGTGTGAACGATGCCATAGTGTGTGATGATTCTGAGGAGGTGGAATCACTGTGGGTACAAAAGGAGGGAAATACTGAAAAAATAATATTTGGTGTAATCTACAGACCCCCTAATATCACTGAAGAGATAGAAGGTCGGCTGCATAAACAAATAGAGAGGGCCGCCCGGGCAGGTACAGTGGTAATAATGGGAGATTTTAACTATCCAGATATAGATTGGGGTCCGGGGTTGGCTAAAACTACAAAGGGGCGACAATTCCTAAATTTATTGCAGGATAATGTTATGGGCCAGTTTGTGGAGGACCCAACAAGAAGTGATGCCTTGTTGAATCTGATCATTTCCAACAAAGCAGAGCTGGTTGGTAATGTAACTGTGCGGGAAAACCTTGGTAATAGCGACCACAATATAGTTACTTTTGACTTAAAATGTAGAAAACAAAGACAGGCGGGGAAGGCAAAAACATATAACTTTAAAAAGGCAAACTTCCCTGGGCTGAGGGCTGCACTACAGGACATAGACTGGGGGGAGGTGTTCTCAAATACTGATACAGAAGGTAAACGGGACATCTTTAAATCAACTCTAAATAACTATACAGCTAAATATATACCAAAGGGGAACAAATATAAACGATTAAAACTAAATCCTACATGGCTGACAAATGATGTTAAAAGAGCAATAAACAACAAAAAAATAGCCTTCAAAAAATTCAAATCTGATGGGTCAGCTATAACATTTAAACAGTACAAGGAGCTTAATAAAATCTGTAAAAATGTAATAAAAACAGCAAAAATTCAAAACGAGAGACAGGTGGCCAAAGAAAGCAAAACTAATCCTAAATATTTTTTTAGATATATAAATACAAAAAAATCAAGGACATAGCATGTAGGACCCCTTAATAATGATAATGGGGAGGTTGTCACGGGCGATCAAGAGAAAGCGGAGCTACTGAATGGGTTCTTTAGTTCTGTATACACTATGGAAAAAGGAGCTGACATTGGCCAGGTCAGTGCTGGTAACACATCATGTAATGTACTGAACTGGCTTAATGTAGAGATGGTACAAGGTAAGTTAAGTAATATAAATGTAAGCAAATCTCCAGGGCCAGATGGATTGCACCCAAGAGTTCTTAGAGAGGTAAGTTCAGTAATATCTGTACCCCTGTTCATGATATTTAGAGAATCTCTGGTGTCTGGTATTGTGCCAAGGGACTGGCGCAAGGCAAATGTGGTGCCAATCTTCAAATAGGGCTCTAGGTCTTTCCCAGGAAACTATAGACCGGTAAGTTTAACGTACATTGTGGGTAAATTGTTTGAAGGACTTATAAGGGATTACATACAGGAATACATAGGGGATAATTGTATTATAAGTGATAACCAGCATGGGTTTACTAAGGATAGAAGTTGTCAAACCAATCTAATTTGCTTTTATGAAGAGGTGAGTAGAAGCCTTGACAGAGGAATAGCTGTGGATATAGTGTTTCTGGATTTTGCTAAAGCATTTGATACTGTCCCTCATAGACGTCTGACAGGTAAGTTAAGGTCTTTGGGTTTGGAAATTTTAGTTTGTAACTGGATTGAACACTGGCTCATGGATCGTACCCAGAGAGTGGTGGTCAATAATTCGTACTCTGATTGGTTCACGGTTATTAGTGGTGTACCCCAAGGTTCAGTACTGGGACCGCTGTTGTTTAATTTATTTATCAATGATATAGAGGATGGTATTAACAGCTCTGTTTCTATCTTTGCAGATGACACCAAGCTTTGTAGCACGGTACAGTCTATAGACGATGTGCATAAGTTACAAGATGACTTGGATAGACTAAGTGTCTGTGCATCCACTTGGCAAATGAGGTTCAATGTGGATAAATGTAAAGTTATGCATCTGGGTACTAATAACCTGCATGCGTCATATGTCTTAGGGGGGATTAAACTGGCAGAGTCACTGGTAGAGAAAGATCTGGGTGTACTTGTAGATCACAGACTACAGAATAGCATGCAATGTCAGGCTGCTGCTTCCAAAGCCAGCAGGATATTGTCATGTATCAAAAGAGGCATGGACTCAAGGGACAGGGACATAATACTCCCCCTTTATAAAGCATTGGTACGGCCTCACCTGGAGTATGCTGTTCAGTTTTGGTCGCCTGTACATAAAAGGGACACTGTGGAGCTGGAAAGGGTGCAGAGACGCGCAAATAAACTAATATGGGGCATGGAACATCTTAGCTATGAGGAGCGATTAAAGGAGTTACAATTGTTTAGTCTTGAGAAGAGACGTTTAAGGGGGGATATGATAAACGTATATAAGAATATTAATGGCCCATACAAAAAATATGGAGAAAAACTGTTCCAGGTTAAACCCCCCCAAAGGACGAGGGGGCACTCCCTCCGTCTGGAGAAGAAAAACTTTAGTCTCAAGGGGCGACACGCCTTCTTTACCATGAGAACTGTGAACTTATGGAACAGTCTACCTCAGGAACTGGTCACAGCAGGAAAAATTAACAGCTTTAAAACAGGATTAGATACATTCCTGGAACAAAATAACATTAATGCTTATGAAGAAATATAAAATCCCATCCCTTCCCCAATATCGCGCCACACCCCTACCCCTTAATTCCCTGGTTGAACTTGATGGACATATGTCTTTTTTCGAACGTACTAACTATGTTACTATGTTACTATGATGCCGCTGTTGGGGGTGATTTGACTGGTGTTGCTGCATTCCGCACGGAGGGGGTTCTTCGGGTCCAGCCTCCTGTCGTCGATGGTAGCCGAGTCCGTGATGTCCGGAGCCGTCCCGCAGCTGGAGTTACGGCCGCTGGTCCAGAGCCGGTAAGGTCGGGTGAGTACACCACTGTCTCCACTGCTGCGGGTTCAGGGGGGGTGGGGGGGTTGGAGGGTTTGCAATATTTCGTAGATGGGTTGCAAGCGTTGCTGCGCAGTAGCGGGTTGTCTGCGGGTGGGTCGCCGGTACCTGTGTGGGGCGCAGCGACTTTGTCCAAGGGGCTGGTGGATATAGTCGGGGTCCTGGGGTTGCTCGGGCGAGCTCACCCCCGGTGGTGGGGGCATCGGGATCCGGTGGGGGGGGTTCGTTTGGCTGCTTCTGCTCGGGGGGAGGTGTACGTGTGTTTCGAGGGCCCCTTGGGCGCGCACCTTAAGGCTGAGGTGCGGGAAAGGATTTGGAAGCGGGAGTATGTGGATATTTTTTCGCTACTCCTGCTTGAAAAATTTTATCTGGACAGGGTTAGGCCGGATGAGTCGAAGCGTATGGAGAAGGTTGAGGAGGAGGAGCGCCGGCGGTATCGGCTGATACCGCGGACCTTCTCCAACTGGCTTCAGGCGTTCGCTATTTTGGCCAGCGTTGTGGGAGAAAAGTCGCCGGAGCATTGCTCTGGTCTCTTTTGTTATTTGGACGCTGTTGGGGAGGCGTATTGGGTGTATGGGGGTTCGGCGTGGCTTTGGTACGATGAACAGTTTAGGCAGCGGATGGCGGTGCGCCATGATTTGAGGTGGGACCATAAGGACATAGGGCTGTGGATGCGGCTTATGGCGGCTCCACGCAGTGGGGGTGGCCTGCAGTCCTTTCGGGACAGCGCCGGAGGTGCAGGGCCGGGGTCAGGGTGTTTGCTGGCAATTCAATAAAGGGAATTGCAAGTTCGGAGCAGAGTGCCGTTTTAAGCACGAATGCTCCGGGTGCGGAGTGGGTGGCCACGGGCTGTCGTGCTGTTTCTGGCGAGGTAAAGGCAAATTGGGGGAGGTTGATGCGAAGAGGGGCGACCTAGGTGCAGGTGGCAAGGATGGAGCCTTTCCTCGCCAAGTACCCAAATAGGGCGGCGGCGGAATTTTTGAGGGCGGGGTTTACGGACGGATTCCGTATCACCTTTGAGGGGGTTCTGGATGGGAATGGGGAGGTTAGGAATTTGGTCTCGGCTCTTGTCCGGCCAGATTTGGTGGAGGAGAAACTGATGAAAGAGGTGTCTTTGGGTCGGATGGCTGGTCCTTTTGACTCGCCTCCGTTGGTGGGCATCCTTTCACATCCTTCTGGAGGGTCGGTGAATGACGGCATTGACCCAGCTATCTGTGCTGTGACTTATACTTCTTTTGATGCGGCATTGGCGTGGGTCCGGAGGTACGGCCAGGGGGCCTTGTTGGCCAAGACGGACATTGAGGCCGATTTTCGTCTGTTGCCGGTACACCCGGACAGTTTTGCGGGGTGCTGTTTGGGAGGGCGTTTTTTTGTAGACATGTGTTTGCCCATGGGCTGCTCAGTTTCATGTGCGTTTTTTGAGCAGTTTAGCTCCTTTTTGGAGTGGGTGGTGCGGGTAGAGTCGGGTTTGGATTCGGTTTTGCACTACCTTGATGACTTCCTGTTTTTGGGCCCGGCGGGGTCTAGGGTGTGTGCTATTTTACTACAGGAAATGGAGAGGGTGTCGGGCTGGTTTGGCGTTCCGTTGGCGCCTGACAAGACTGAGGGCCCGTCTACGTCGGTGAAGTTTTTGGGCATAGTGATCGACACTGTGGCCATGGAGTGCCGGCTGCCAGAAGATAAGCTGGGCGATCTGAGGGAGGAGGTGGCGAGGGCGTGTCGGGTTCGGAAGCTGCAGCTGCGGGAGGTCCAGTCTTTGCTGGGGCGTCTCAATTTTGCGTGCCGGATCATGCCTATGGGGAGGGTTTTTTGCAGACGTCTCGCGGCGGTCACGGTGGGTGTTTCTCGGCCTAATCACTATGTGCGGTTGCCGGTGGGGTTGCGTGAGGACCTGAGGGTGTGGCAGGATTTTTTGTGTCGGTATAATGGGAGCTCTGTGGTGATGGGGAGGCCGGTATCGAGCGTTGACCTGGATCTGTATACCGATGCGGCTGGGGCCTGCGGGTTTGGGGCTTACCTTCAGGGTCAGTGGTGTGTGGAGGTATGACGGGAGACTGGGCTGACTAGGAACCTTGCATTCCTGGAATTTTTGCCGATCGTGGTTGCAGTGTTTGTATGGGGGGAGCTGTTTCGCAATAGGAATGTGTGCTTCCATTGTGACAACCTGGGGTGGTTTTGGCTATCAACAACCAGACGGCTAGTTCTCCGCCAGTGGTCACGTTGCTGAGGCGATTAGTGTTGAGGGTGCTAGAGCTTAATTCTCAGGTGGTGGCGTTGCATGTGCCGGGGGTGGATAATTCGGTGGCTGACGCTCTCTCTCGCTTACAGTGGGACCGTTTCCGGGAACTGGCGCCGGAGGCCGAGGTGACCGGCCTTCCGTGTCCGGAATGGCTGTGGCATCTGGTTTAGAGTTGGCGCTCGCTTTAGTCTGTCGGTCAGTAAGCCAGGCTACTTGGGCTTCTTATCGACGCTGGTGATCGGACTGGCAGACGCTACTGGGACAGTTGTCGTTTATGGGCGCCCCTGCAGATTGGGAGGCGGCCCTATTGTATTATGTTGGTAGGCCGTTTTGCGAGGACGTGTCTCCGGCGGGGATTGGCCGTCGGATGTCGTCTTTTGCGTTCTGGTTCAAAGTTTGTGGTTTGCCGGACGTCTCTAAGTCGTTTTTGGTGCGTTAGGCACTGCGGGGGTTTCGGAGGGGGGCGGTGTCCAGGGATTCGAGGCGTCCGGTGACTTTTCCGCTTTTGTGTCGGTTGGGGACGGCGTTGGATGGGATTTGTATTTCGGATTACGAGCGTTGTTTGTTTTGATTGGCGTTTGTTTTGGCGTTTTTTGGGGCATTTCGGATGTTAGTTTGGAAGGTGGGGTTTTGCGTTCTTTGCTGCGCCGTTCCAAAACGGATCAGGAGGGTCGTGGGGTTACTGTGCGTTTGGCGGCCTTACGGGGCTCGGCTATGTGTCCGGTTTTTTGCTATGCGGCTTTTTTGGAGGTGAGGGTGGGGGTTGTGGGTCCTTTATTGGTACACGCAGACGGGAGTTTTTTATTGCGTTTTCAATTCGTGTTTTTTTTTTGGAAGTGTTTGGCGGTGGTAGGTTGTGTGGCACGAGATTATAGCTCGCATGCGTTCCGCATTGGGGCGGCTACCGCGGCATCTCGTTGGGGCTTGGGACCCGAGATCATTAGGCGGATTGGGAAGTGGGAGTCAGAGAGGTTTCAGTTGTATGTTCGTCCTCATTTGCTGTGATTGTTGTGTGTTGGGGGAGTGCGGTTTGTATTTTGTTATTGTTTTTTGTCTTTCAGGTGGCGGCCCGGGACTTGTGTGGATTATCGGCCACTCCTATGTGGTGAGGGGTGGGGTGCGGGCTGGTGTTCGTCCAGCGGGCCAGCAGTTGGGCTTGACGAGTTCGGCAGGTCAGGTCCACTGGTTGGGGAAGAGCGGAATGCGGAATTGTTGGCCAGGGTTCAGTTTTTTGTACACTTGGACAGAGCCCCCAACGACCTTGTCATACACCTAGGAGGGAATGATTTGGGTGTGAGGAGATCCCGGGATCTGACCTGGGACATCAAGCTGGACTTGATGCGATTGTGGTCGTCCTTTCCAGGCCTGATCATCGTGTGGTCTGAAATGGTGGCCAGGAGGAAATGGAGGCAGGCCAGGTCTGTGGTTGCCATTAATAGAGCACGGATTAAACTCAATAAGGTGGTGGGCAAATTCGTGGCCCGTAATGGGGGCCTGGTGGTGCATCATAGAGAATTGGAGGGGAGCTCTTCGGAGTTCTTGGATGATGATGGCGTTCATCTGAATATTTTTGGTATGGATCTGTGGATCTTGGAGATTCGGGAGGTGGTGGAGCGAGCACTTAGTCTGTGGTGGAACGGGGACAAGTGAGGAGTCACTTGTCGCCATTGTGGCGGTGGCAGGAGAGAGACCTGGAGGTACAAGTGGATGGCATGGAGGTGATGGGATACAGTGTGGAGGTGGGCTGGGAGCGGTCCCAGCCCGATGGAAAATTCTGCAAGGGAACATGGGTTCCCAGGATTGTTGGGGGGCCTCACAAAATGGTGCTCCTGTGCAGGCGCTAACGGCTAGGAGCAAGTGAGGCCCCATTCTAGCTTGGGCTCGGTAACAGTGCCTTCAGGTCCTCCTCCTGTGTTAGGGACATGTTAATTGGTTAACTTATGTTAAGAATGTTTTATTCAGGGCGTGACTGGACTTGCTAGAGAGAGGAAGCATGGTGTGAGAGCTCCCGCCGGACTGGACTGAAAACGGGCTAATCTGAAGGTTATGGGTGGTAGATCTCTTGCCAAACGGAAGAAGAAGCAACCTGCACCCACTGTGCCTCCTCTGAGCGGTATCGCCCGCTATTTCGCATCTCAGCCATCCGATCGGACCGACCATCCTGTGGTGCGGCCTTCAGACGCCATTCCCCAACAACAGCAGTGCGAGGCGGGGAGAAGGAGTGAGCAGGCGCTCCACGCGGCGTCTGCAGCAAGTGACCCCGCTGACAGTGCAGCTCACACGGCCTGCAGACAGAGAGAGACCGGCGACAATACACAGGACTCTGCTCCGGGCTTTGACAATGCGCCGTGCGCGATACTGGAAGTAAGTGCCGCCGCCTCCCTCCAGCACCAGTGCTCGGCTACCTCACGGCCTCCACTGCTGCCATCTCCTGCTGCGCCACAGCGTCCGGCACAGACCTGTGCCGTCCAGCACCCGGTCACCTACTGGTGCGGAACTGCACTTAACTTAGAGACTCCTTCCCCACTTACCTCCACATCCCTACCTGAGTGCTTATCTGCCTCTGTCAGACCACCAATGCCCGGGCATCAACCCGCTAAGAAGCTAGGCCCTGCCATACAGCCTATATCCACCAACCTCTATGTGACACAGATAGGGATGGGATCCTCACAGTCTACTGATGACAAACCAGTAGGGCAGTCTGCAATACCTGCCTCCCCGGCTCCTGACCACAGCTTGATGCCACAACCTGAACATCAGGTACTTCCTGCACCTGAATTTCGCCAGGGCTTGCAGCCTGAGTCCCCAACTCCCAATAATACATCACCCGACACAATAGCCTCCTCCATGGCTGCCGGTCCTGCCGCAATGAATCCACAGGCTGCTGGCCCCTCGCCATCCTTGCCGTCTCCTGCCACTGGCCAACACGTTTCACGTGAGATCCAGTATACAAATCCTGCATCTATGACACCTTTATTACCTACCTGCCAGGACTCGGGAATGCCCAGCAGTCACAAGATGGCGATTGGAGGCTGGTTGAGAAACGACATAAATCGCAAGGGACTTTACGTACACCACCTGTACGCGGAGCGGCTGCGCCACCCCAGCTACCTGTGCTCCCAGAAAAGGTTCCTGGCCCTCCGGCATGCGACATAACTGACTGGGCCAATGAAATGTACTCTGATGGCTCCAACTCTGATAGAGACTCTCAAAACTCATCTGTGGATAGTGACGCCCCTGAGTACTGGGGTAAAAGTCCCCCTGCAAAGAAAAAATTATTCAAGACCCCGATGAAAGTGAGACATAATAAACGCCGTTCCCGTGACCATTCATCCTCTGAGGACTCTCATACTCCAACGGAGGATGCCCCTCATAGGTCTGCACCCTCTAGACTGCCACGCTTCAGTCACATGTGCCGCCTCCTACCTTTCCACTTACTCCTGAGATGGCGCTCTCGACATTGCAGGGACACCCTGAATTGCAAGCACTCTTGACCCTGATCCCCACTAAAGCTGACTTGGCAACGCTGGCGACCGATCTCAAACTTGCTTGGAACCGTGACCTGGAACCCGTTAAGGCTGAGGTGTCTAACTTACATAAGAAGGTCCAGAGACTGGAGGATTTTTGCTCTACTACTACAACCCATCTCCAGAAACTACAGGAAGCCACAGAGAAATTGACATTACAGCAAATCCACACAATTGATCACTTGGACGATCTTGATAATAGGAATCGGCGCAATAATCTTAGGATCAAGGGCCTTCCGGAAACAGTTCTACCTCAGAACTTGCCAGATACATTGCAACGTCTCTTTAATGAACTACTAAAGAAACCGCCGTATTCGAACATAGAACTGGATCGTGCTCACAGGGCTCTCAGAGCGAAACATCCTGATCCGAAAAAGCCCCGTGATGTTGTCTGCAGAGTGCATCATTTTCTCCAGAAAGAGGCAATCCTGAGAGGTGCTAGACAGGTTAAAAACCTTTCCTATAATGGTTCCCCTATACAGATATACCCAGATCTTTCTCTACGGACCCTCCGTTTGAGAGCCTCCTTGAAACCGTTGCTGACTCTGTTACAAAATGCTAAAATTGTTTACAGATGGGGCTTCCCCTTCTCTCTGATTGCAAAGTATGGATCCAATATCTCTACGCTCAAGAGACCGGAAGATTTGCCTGCCTTCCTTGAAGCCTTCCGTATCCCCCATGTCAGTCTGCCTGAGTGGGAAGCCTTGTTCTTATCTCCCCTTCCTGCTGCACCGCAAAACCGTCCTGATCGATCTCCGAGAGACCGTCCATCCGAGGTCACCACAAGTGTCCCGCTGCAGCAAAGATCGAAACGTAAAACCTGAGCTGCCTATCTGAGATATTAGTGTATTACCTCATATGTAGTTTAACACTGTCAAATGTGGTTGCATTATGTCACCGCAGATAGATTACTGATATTTCTTGTCTTTTATAGCTTGTCCTCATATGGTCACTGTTTCCTGGCCTGTTAGTCTTATATTCTTTACTTGTTTATTTTATGTCTCCTTTGCTCCCATGGTACCCACTCTTCCTAAATATAATTTACTACCTGCACACATAATGCCCATAACCTACCAACTACCATTGTTCCCCTAATTTAGTTGCTACTGTTGTCTCACTTAGCCCGTTTCATACTCGCCTCATCCCCTTAAGCAGGGATGAAGCTCTGACCTGTTACTCATAAGTCCAACCCAGGACCACTAAATGCTGTCCTTTCTGGCTTGTCTACCACGTTACCCCACTAGTATGTACATCGGACTGGTTCCGTTGGTACCTCTGACCCTTATGGTCTATTCCTTTAGTCCCTTTGCTTCTGTGTCTGTGCAGAAGCTTCTCTTCCCTTGCTTTCCTCCCTTTTCCCTTCCTCCCCACTTACTTGTGCTCTCTTCTATACGCAGACTTGAATCCTCGGACACTTGCCTGACTGATGGGCTGGACCCTCCACCTGTCTACCAACGGTGTGGTGAATATTGGCAATTATTCGCGAAATTAATAGCAAATAGATTGGCACCCTACATGAGCTCCCTCATCCACCCGGATCAGGTGGGCTTCGTCCGCGGAAGGGAGGCAAGAGATAATACTCTATGAGCATTCTCTGCAGTGCATTGTGCTCGATTACACGCTTCTCCCCTATTCTTGCTCTCTCTGGACGCGGAGAAGGCCTTTGACTGGGTGGACTGGGAATTTTTGGGATCGACTCTGAGACAAATAGGTTTGGGCCCCCATATGTTTGCCAGAATCATGGCGCTGTATTCCTCACCCCAGGCTAGAATCAGAATCAATGGACAGCTGTCGGCTCCCTTTAGCATTCGCAACGGTACGAGGCAAGGCTGCCCATTATCACCTATCCTTTATGTCCTATGCATGGAGCACTTGCTCAATGCAATACGTTCGAATCCAGATATAAGAGGCCTCTCCTCTCCCTCGTGCAGTTGCAAATGCTCAGCGTTCGCTGACGATGTCCTTCTATTTCTCTCCTCCCCGCTCACTACCCTCCCTTCCCTCCTCTCCACCATAGCACAATATTCGGCTTATAGTAACTATAAACTGAACCCATCCAAAAGCGAAGCTTTGAATATCACACTGCCCTCCCAAATGATCACTCACATTTCTTCCACTTACCCTTTTAAATGGCAGAGGTCATCACTGAAATATCTTGGGATCCTAGTCCCTAGTGATCTGGCTAGCACTTTTCAATTAAATTTTCCCCCATTGTTCCACACCCTGAGAACTGACTTGTCGAAATGGGACAATAAAAACTTCTCATGGATTGGCAGGGTAATTATTTTTTAAATGAACATCCTACCCCGCTTACTCTATCTCTTTGCCTGTATCCCCTGTCATATCCCCCGTTCTTTCTTTAAGGACCTCTCTGCAATGCAGTCTCACTTTGTTTGGAGTAAGAAACATCCCCGCTTGGCAGGGAAGGTGCTTTATAGACGCAAGAGGGAGGGTGGCCTCGCACTGCCAGACTGCCTATCGTATTACAAGGCGATCATATTAGCCAGAATACTAGACTGCTACCACAGTCAGACTGCTAAGCAATGGGTTGTCTTTGAAAGAAATCTCTGTGGTGTGGATGCTAGGTCTACCTTGTGGACCAAAAGACTGCCCGCCCCCTTGCACCCACCTGACCATTTACCCCCGGTAACACATTCAATACTGCGAGCACATCAGTCCTACCTGAAAAATACATCTCACTATTTCCCGGATGGCCCCCTTATGCCCCTGTTTGGCAATGTGCTCTTCCCTCCAGCGCAGACTTCTGCCACTTTCTTAACGCGTAAAAAGTCTGATTATGTCCTATTCTCTTCCTTACTGCAACCCACAGGCTTGAAATCCCTCTACGACCTTTTGGGTGGAACTCAGCCTTCAACTATACATAGGTTCCAATATAGTCAACTTCTACACTTCTATAACACCAACAAAGCCGCACTCCGTCTTCATAGACAACTGACCCCCTTTGAAACCCTTTGTGCGGCCTCCGCTCCTGTCCCCCATGCAATCGGAACTCTCTATGCCCTGATCATAGGGGAACGCTCTGAAATTCCCCTGCCCTATCGAGTGGCATGGGAAAGGGAACTACAATGTTCTATTCCTGACAATGACTGGTCTCGTGCCCTGCTACATTGTCACAAATCTAGTATCTCATGCAAGGCACAAGAAACTAACTATAAAATCATCACGAGATGGTACAGAGTGCCGTCTCTTTTGGCGCAGATGTTCCCACAGGCTTCTGATGCATGTTGGAGGTGCGAACGCTCAAATGGGACAATGTCCCATATCTGGGTGACATGCCCGACATTGAATACGTTTTGGACACAAGTTTTATCTACCGTAAATAGGCTGACGACCCTTTCCATCGATAAGGACCCACGACCTATCCTCCTGTCCATATTCCCTAACACATGCCCCCGTCTGTCAGCCACTTTAGCACACTATTTACTTATCTCGGCTAGAGCTGTGATCCCTCGCCTTTGGAAATCTCCACTACCCCCGACCTACTCCTCATGGCTGAGGGAAGTTACCTATACTTGTAGGATGGAAGAACTCCGGGCAGACTCTACCCGACAGTTCGATAAATACCATGCTGTTTGGTCGCCTTGGCTACCCTATGTTGCCTTTCAGGAGTTCACTGATGATAACCTGGATCTGTCACCACGCACGCTCATCCCCCTCTGTCCAACTCCGCAATAGCTCACCCACAGTTGCTGTTTACTGCTTAGACAGGTGGAGAGGTTCAGTCCGAACAGGTAAGACTCTCTGCCATATTACACTAAGTCTGCTGCATCCTATCTCCCCCTCTTCGATTCTTCTAACCCCCCCCCCTCCTTCCTCTATCCCCCCCCCCTGTATCTTTTCCTCTCTCTCCCTCCTCTCCTATCTTCCAGTTCCCTCTACCGATATTGTGTTTCCTTTGTCTGCCCTGGTTCTCTGCTTCACTACTGGCGATGTTTGAATTTTCGCTAAAGTTATCGAATTTATACGTAGTTCTGAATCCTGTTAGCTACTCACAATCTCTGTTCTCTGGAGTTCATTTATGATGTGAGGCTCGGACTGCTGTAATGTTTAACTTCGCTGAGTGACCCAAACTCCTTGTTTACTTGAGCCATGTGGGCTTTGTTGCCTGACCAGTGTAGACACTTCTCTTGTTGTAATTTTCATTTTACCTTGTATATTGAAAACCTTAATAAAACTTTACTTTGAAAAAAAAAAAGAAAAATGTTTTATTCAATGTTATGTATGATGTTCATACAAGGTTGCCTTACAATGTTTTATTGTTATTTATTGTTTGATATTTAATAAAGGGGCTGCTGTGGCCTTGTTACCACCAACACTGTGTCTGTCATGTTTAAGGTAAGGGATTCCTCGTTACAAAGGGGGCTTTGGGGGTTGGTGGATGGTAGGCTTTAGCAGCTATAATATCCCCAAGTCAAGGGTCCAGGCTGTAAAATAGAAGAACACCGGAGCAGCCAGATACACTGACTCTAAGGCTGAGCCTCATACTTCTACCGAAGCTGCAGAGTTATAGGGGAACTGTAAAAATGAAAGTACTAAAACCCCCAGTGTGGTCAGTCTGTGCCCCCCTAAGGGTCAGGGTTGGAGGAGGCACAGGTTGAAAAGACACACTACAATGGGAGTTGTAGTACTGTAGTTGTTAAAGAAAAAAAATATGTTTTCATCATGTTGCCCATAGCAACCAATCAGATTGCTTCTTTCATTCTTGAGAAGACCTCTGAAAAATAAAAGAAATGATCTGATTGGTTGCTAAGAGCAACTGGACAACATTTCCTCTCCACAGGTACATTTCCCCGATTGTCTTCATATTTAGGATGAGAATCTACTGACAAAGTGAGTAGCCAACCATTTCTGGGCATAAAACTCTGTAAGAGACAGCAGTCTGGGGGCGTCTGTGGTGGACATGAAGGAAGGGGGGGGGTCCAGGGAAATTGAGATTTGACGTCTGCAGCGAGCGCTTCTCACTGAGCGACGGGTCTCATCCCAGGTATTGCAGGGGGACCCCCCACGATCAGCTACTTATCCCATAACCCATGGATAGGGGATAAGTTAATTTTTGCCATAGTTCTCCTTTAATTGGCCAGAACACACCCAAAATCGGTCCCAGCCAAATATTGCTTCGTGTCCTGTCATTTCTCCCAGCTGTTCTTTTTCTACCTGCTTGTAAGGCATGCCTACACTCTCTAATTCCTTAAAGTGGTACTCCGCCCCTAGATATCTTATCCCCTACCTTAAGGATAGGACAAAAGATGACTGATCACTGGGACCCCCGCAATCTTCATGCAGCACCCGGCGTTCCAAATAATATATTTAGAACTCTGGGTTCTCGTGGTGCGGGTCGTGACCTCCCGCCACGCCCTTTCCATTTATGTCTATGGGAGGTGGTGTGATGTCACAAGAAGGTGTGGCATGATGTCACGAATCCCACCACAGGAACCAGTGAGCTAAACATACTATTTAGAATTTTGGTTGCTGCATGGAGATTGCTGGGGTCCCAGCAGCAGGATCCCCTTGATCAGACATCTTATTCCCTATCCTTTACATAGGGGATAAGATATCTAGAGGCGGAGTACCCCTTTAAGGGACAGTTCATGTACCCAAAAGTTGATCCTTTGCAACCGTATGACCCCTAGCAAGTTCCCTGCATGAGTCCCATTCATCAGAAAAAGGCTTGTGCATGGAACTTGCTGGGTGTTCTACGTTTGCCTCATAAACTGCACCACCCAGCACCAGTTGCCTCTCTCTGCACCGCATTATGCAGATCGTGCAGGAGAGCAGCTTTGGTCATCCATGTTTTGCTAACTCTATTTTCACACACAGAAATAAATTAATGAGTCGAGCAAGTCAAAGAACAGTTTAAAAAAAGGGGAACTTTATTTATTATTTATTAAAATGTTTGTGTAGGGGACTTTTTGTAACCTCCCATCACTCACAAAGAGCGTACAGTAACTAATACTCAGGACAGGAAAAACCTCCAGAGGGGAGGAAACCTGTAGGGAATCCATGGCTACTGTATGGCCCTTCCTCTGGGCATACTAAAGGAGGTTACCTCTATAATTTGGGCAAATGTTTCTGTGTATGTGCATGATTCCTAGGCCTGTGCCTTCATCCAACGTCTTGCTGTAGGTCCCGAAATGCTACTCCATGTCCTGGAAATAGTGCATCTAAGATAGGGGACAAAAAAGATAGATTATTTACATGTTTATCATAGAAATACACATGGAACTGCAATAAAAACCTTTTGGACAAAACAATGTAACACTTACCAGTCACAGTCATGTGCATGACTTTGCATTCCCGTGTCCCTACACAGTGTCCAGCACCGGCCCCTCACTGATGAACAGGACCAGTGTTATTTCTGGGGCTATGCCTTCATCCAACGTCTTGCTGTAGGTCCGGAAATGCTACTCCATGTCCTGGAGATAGTGCATCTAAGATAAGAAAAAAAAGATAAATTATTTACATGTTTATCATAGAAATACACATGGAACTGCACTAAAGACCTTTTGGACACAACAATGTAACACTTACCAGTCACAGTCATGTGTATGACTTTGCATTCCCGCGTCCCTACACAGTGTCCAGCACCGGCCCCTCACTGATGGAAAATGAACAGGAGCAGTGTTATTTCTGCTCAGTGCTGCTCTTTGGTGGACAATGGTTATGACATCACATGTGTGACACGCTGTTACCTCCTGGGAGTTCTATTTCAGTAGTGCTGCTCTCTGATTGGCTGAAAATCAAAAAAGCTTTCTAATATATTCTGTATGACTGTTATCTAAGGTTTTTGACAAATTTTATTAAAATGGCGCCACTCCCTGTGGGTGTGTTATATTTGTTTCTCCTAACCAGACATTCTGTATAAGTAATATAATTTGGTGGCCCCAACAGCCTCGGCCCATAGGTTTCTTACATAGATCAATGCTACTCCGGTAGGCTCAATGAGCAGCGCTGGCCGCCGGGACGTCTGACGAGTGACGTCCCTGACGTTGCGGTCTGGAACGAAGGATGTCACTAGTCATACGTCCCAGCAGCCATTGATTTAAAGTGGTCATGGCTCCTGCTGCCAGTTCAAGATCAGACACCATGGCCCTAGATTGACATACTGCAACACCGATCCCCTGTGGCTGCCCACCTGTTGCAAAACTACAACTCTCAGCCTTCGGCTGTCAGGGCATGCTGGGAGCAGGGGCGGATCCAGAGTCGAGTCTCGGGAGGGGCGCTATTAGAGTATTTTGTGTTGGCGGACAGAAGATTACGGAACTTACAATATTATTAAATGTATCATACAGTCCTAACCTTGTTTAAGACTCTTAGGCCGTGCTCATATGTCAGAAAAATAATCATATATACCAATTGCCACAGAATGGGAAAATGCTAAGGCTCTATAGTGAGGAGAATACGCAGTGATATCAGTGACTACAGGTGACGTCTTATCATTGTGTATTCTCCTCACTATAGAGAAGACGTCACCTGTAATCACTGATATCATTGTGTATTCTCCTCACTATAGAGATCAGTGATTACAGGTGACGTCTTCTCTATAGTCTTTCCTTATCTAATTCAGATGGTACATACCGCCAGGATTTGTTCCAGCTAAATCTTCTCTCTGCAGAACTTGATGCCCAGACGTCTCCTCACTATGCCAATGCATTCTGATCCTCTATATGAAAACAATAATTATTATAATACTGCCAAACACTGTATTCTTTGAATATAATACTGTCACACACCCTCCTAATATAATTCTGACATACTGTACCCCCTGAATATACAACACACTGTACCCTCTGAATATAATACCACCATACACTGTACCCTCTGAATATAATACTATCACACGCTGCACCCTCTAAATATAATACTATCACACACTGTACCCACTGAATATAATACTAACACACACTGTGCCCTCTAAATCTAATACTACCACACAGTGCATTCTCTGAATATAACTTGCTGTGCTGTAACTACCCTCTGAGTAAAATACCGTAATGTATTGTGGCCCCTAAAAAACGTACCACCCCAGAAATTCCTCACAATATACACTATACTTCTGAAAGGCAAAACACTCTGTGCCTTCACATATAGTAATAATGCCCCATCTTGTGCCCCTACATATAATATGACCCGTCCTGTTCCCCCACATAATAATGCCCTCTGTGCTGTGCCCCTCACATAGAATGCTCCTGTCATGTGCCCCACACATTTAATGCCCCCTGTGCTGTGCCCTTCACATATAATGCCCCCATTCTTTGCCCCTCACATATAATGCATCCATCATGCGCCCCTCATATATAAAGCCCCCATCATGCGTCCCGCACATATAATGCCCTTATCATGCGCCCCTCACATATAATGCCCCCTGTGCTGTGCCCTTTACATATAAAGCCCCATGTCCTGTCCACTCAGGGGGCATTATATGTGAGGGGCACAGCACAGGGGGCAATATATGTGAGGGGAACAGCACAGGGGGCAATATATGTGAGGGGAACAGCACAGGGGGCAATATATGTGAGGGGCACAGCACAGGGGGCATTATAAGTGTGGGGTACATAACAGGGGGCATTATATCATATAATGCCCCCCTGTGCTGTGCCCCACACATATAATGCCCCCTGTGCTGTGCCCCACACATATAATTTTTATGTGTGGCACAGCACAAGGGGCATTATATGTGAGGAGCACAGCACAGGGGGCATTATATGTGAGGGGCACAGCACAGGGGGCATTATATGTGAGGGGCATTATATCATATAATGCCCCCCTGTGCTGTGCCCCACACATATAATGCCCCCTGTGCTGTGTGCCCCACACATATAATTTATATGTGTTGCACAGCATAGGGGGCATTGGGTGATCGGCACAGCACAGGGGGCATTATATGATATAATGCCCCCCTGTCCTGTGCCCCTCACATATAATGCCCCCTGTGCTGTGCCCCTCACATATAATGTCCCCTGTGTCGTGCCCCTCACATAATGCCCCCTGTGCTGTGCCACACATATAAATTATATGTGTGGGGCACACAGCACAGGGGGCATTATATGTGAAGGGCACAGGACAGGGGGCATTATGTGAGGGGCACAGCACAGGGGGCATTATATGTGAAGGGCACAGGACAGGGGGCATTATGTGAGGGGCACAGCACAGGGGGCATTATATGTGAAGGGCACAGGACAGGGGGCCCCCTGTCATGTGCTCTTCACATATAATGCCCCCTGTGCTTTGCCCTGCAGACCAGGGACGTGCACAGACATTTTGGAGGGCAGGGGCTCAAGTAAAAAAGAGGGCACTTTTCATAATTTAAAAAACGTCTGCCAGACTTAATGGGCAGATGTGCTGCGGCCCAGGGACACAGTGGACTCCCGCCAGGCTTTCTCGACATTCTTAGCCCCCATAAAAGTTGGTGTTTTTGTAAAATCGAGTCAAGAACAGTTTCTATGAAGGTCTGCCATGTGTATATACACTTTGGCTGTGCTGTCAGTCTTATTTACAGAAAAGATATGACAGCTGCCCTATAATATACTGTATTATAGAGGAGATTTATCAAACCTGTGCAGAGAAAGAGCGGTGCAGTCGCCCATAGCAACCAATCAGATCGTTTTGCGGAAGGATTTTCCTCTGCAAAGGTTTTAATAAATCTCCCCCTATATGCCCCCACCTGAGCTCTATATGACAGAACCCAGCACCCATCACCAATCACCCATCACCCATCCCCAATCACCCAGCACCAATCACCCAGCACCCATCACCCATCCCCAATCACCCAGCACCAATCACCCAGCACCCATCACCCATCCCCAATCACCTAGCACCAATCACCCAGCACCCATCACCAATCACCCAGCACCCATCACCTAGCACCAATCACCCATCACCCATCACCCATCCCCAATCACCCAGCACTCTTCACCCATCCCCAATCACCCAGCACCAATCACCTAGCACCAATCACCCAGCACCCATCACCCATCCCCAATCACCTAGCACCAATCACCCAGCACCCATCACCCATCCCCAATCACCCAGCACCAATCACCTAGCACCAATAACCCAGCACCCATCACCCATCCCCAATCACCTAGCACCAATCACCCATCCCCAATCACCCAGCACCCATCCCCAATCACCCATCCCCAATCACCCAGCACCCATCCCCAATCACCCAGCACCCATCCCCAATCACCCAGCACCCATCCCCAATCACCCATCACCCATCCCCAATCATACAGCACCAATCACCCAGCACCAATCACCCAGCACCAATCACCCAGCACCCATTACCCAGCACCCATCACCAATCACCCAGCACCAATCACCCAGCACCAATCACCCAGCACCAATCACCCAGCACCCATCACCAATCACCCAGCACCAATCACCCAGCACCAATCACCCAGCACCAATCACCCAGCACCAATCACCCAGCACCCATCACCCAGCACCCATCACCAATCACCCATCACCAATCACCCACCTTACGCAGGAATCTCCACACAGCTCTGGTTCTTACACTGAAGAGATGGACACCACACTAATATATGCTTACAGTCTACAATATACTAGAGTTGGCAAAAAAAATAATTATAAATATACAAAGATGGCGAGGCATAGCACAGCATACAGGATGGAGGCAGGGAAGCTCCGCCTCCATTGCGCACAAGACTGACTTCGCATACTAGCAATGTGGGGCAATACCTAGAAAATGGAAAGACCAATTTTTGTATACTGCACTGTAACCTAGTGTATTGGGTTTAGTGCGAGTAAACAGCCTGTCAGTTTCCCTTTAATTATATACTGTACCTCCCCTTAATTCCCTATATACTGTGCCACCATTCATCTATTAATTCCCTATATACTGTGCCACCATTAATGAACTATATACTGTGCCACCATTCATCTATTAATTCCCTATATAATGTGCCACCATTCATCTATTAATTCCCTATATACTGTGCCACCATTAATGAACTATATACTGTGCCACCATTCATCTATTAATTCCCTATATACTGTGCCCCTATTAATGAACTAAATACTGTGCCACTATTAATGAACTATATACTGTGCCACCATTCATCTATTAATTCCCTATATACTGTGCCACCATTAATGAACTATATACTTTGCCACCATTCATCTATTAATTCCCTATATACTGTGCCACCATTCATCTATTAATTCCCTATATACTGTGCCACCATTCATCTATTAATTCCCTATATACTATGTCACCATTAATGAACTATATACTGTGCCACCATTCATCTATTAATTCCCTATATACTGTGCCACTATTAATTAACTATATACTGTGCCACCATTCATCTATTAATTCCCTATATACTGTGCCACTATTAATGAACTATATACTGTGCCACTATTAATGAACTATATACTGTGCCACCATTCATCTATTAATTCCCTATATACTGTGCCACCATTCATCTATTAATTCCCTATATACTTTGCCACTATTAATGAACTATATACTGTGCCACTATTAACCCCTTAAGGACTCAGCCCATTTTGGCCTTAAGGACTCAGACAATTTAATTTTTACGTTTTCATTTTTTCCTCCTCGCCTTCTAAAAATCATAACTCTTTTATATTTTCATCCACAGACTAGTATGAGGGCTTATTTTTTGCGTGACCAGTTGTCCTTTGTAATGACATCACTCATTATATCATAAAATGTATGGCGCAACCAAAAAACACTATTTTTGTGGGGAAATTAAAACGAAAAACGCAATTTTGCTAATTTTGGAAGGTTTTGTTTTCACGCCGTACAATTTATGGTAAAAATGACATGTGTTCTTTATTCTGAGGGTCAATACGATTAAAATGATACCCATTATTATATACTTTTATATTATTGTTGCGCTTAAAAAAAATCACAAACTTTTAAACCAAATTAGTACGTTTATAATCCCTTTATTTTGATGACCTATAACTTTTTTATTTTTCCGTATAAGCGGCGGTATGGGGGCTCATTTTATGCGCCATGATCTGTACTTTTTTTTGATACCACATTTGTATATAAAAAACTTTTAATACATTTTTTATAATTTTTTTTTTAATAAAATGTATTAAAAAAGTAGGAATTTTGGACTTTTAAAAATTTTTTTCGTTCACGCCGTTCACCGTACGGGATCATTAACATTTTATTTTAATAGTTCGGACATTTACGCACGCGGCGATACCAAATATGTCTATAAAAAATGTTTTTTACGCTTTTTGGGGGTAAAATAGGAAAAAACGGACGTTTTACTTTTTTATTGGGGGAGGGGATTTTTCACTTTTTTTTTACTTTTACTTTTACATTTTTTTACATTTTTTTTTACACTTGAATAGTCCCCATAGGGGACTATTCATAGCAATACCATGATTGCTAATACTGATCTGTTCTATGTATAGGACATAGAACAGATCAGTATTATCGGTCATCTCCTGCTCTGGTCTGCTCGATCACAGACCAGAGCAGGAGACGCCGGGAGCCGCACGGAGGAAGGTGAGGGGACCTCCGTGCGGCGTTATGAATGATCGGATCCCCGCAGCAGCGCTGCGGGCGATCCGATCGTTCATTTTAATCGCGAACTCCCGCAGATGCCGGGATCTGTATTGATCCCGGCACCTGAGGGGTTAATGACGGACGCCCGCGAGATCGCGGGCGTCGGCCATTGCCGGCGGGTCCCTGGCTGCGATTAGCAGCCGGGATCAGCCGCGCATGACACGGGCATCGCTCCGATGCCCGCGGTTATGCTTAGGACGTAAATGTACGTCCTGGTGCGTTAAGTACCACCTCACCAGGACGTACATTTACGTCCTGCGTCCTTAAGGGGTTAATGAACTATATACTGTGCCACCATTCATCTATTAATTCCCTATATACTGTGCCACCATTCATCTATTAATTCCCTATATACTGTGCCACCATTAATGAACTATATACTGTGCCACCATTCATATATTAATTCCCTATATACTGTGCCAACATTAATGAACTATATACTGTGCCACTATTATTTAACTATACTGTGCCACCACTAAGGGTGCATTCACACGTGCGTATTTTCTGCTGCAGATCTGCTGCAGATCTGCTTTAGCAGATTTCTCTTCCCATTGTCAATGAGAAGCAAAATCTGCAGCAAAAATAGGCACACGTGAACGCACCCTAAGGATCTACACACAGTGCCAGCATACATAAAAATATAATGTTCCAATATAATGAAATATATGCTGTGCTTCCATAAATTCCCTATATACTGTGCTTACATTCCTCTATTAATTCCCTAATAATGTGCTTCATACAATAAATACAAGCACATAACATAAAGGCACATACAGTACATAGGTAATAATATACACACATACAGTACATAGGTAATATACACACATACAGTACATAGGTTATATACACACATACAGTGCATAGGTAATATACACACATACAGTACATAGGTAATATACACACATACAGTGCATAGGTAATATACACACATACAGTGCATAGGTAATATACACACATACAGTACATAGGTAATATACACACATACCGTACATAGGTAATATACACACATACAGTGCATAGGTAATATACACACATACAGTACATAGGTAATATACACACATACAGTACATAGGTAATATACACACATACAGTACATAGGTAATATACACACATACAGTGCATAGGTAATATACACACATACAGTGCATAGGTAATATACACACATACAGTACATAGGTAATATACACACATACAGTACATAGGTAATATACACACATACAGTACATAGGTAATATACACACATACAGTACATAGGTAATATACACACATACAGTGCATAGGTAATATACACACATACAGTACATAGGTAATATACACACATACAGTGCATAGGTAATATACACACATACAGTACATAGGTAATATACACACATACAGTACATAGGTAATATACACACATACAGTACATAGGTAATATACACACATACAGTACATAGGTAATATACACACATACAGTGCATAGGTAATATACACACATACAGTACATAGGTAATATACACACATACAGTACATAGGTAATATACACACATACAGTACATAGGTAATATACACACATACAGTACATACGTAATATACACACATACAGTACATAGGTAATATACACACATACAGTACATAGGTAATATACACACATACAGTACATAGGTAATATACACACATACAGTACATAGGTAATATACACACATACAGTACATAGGTAATATACACACATTTGTGCATAGGTAATATACACACATACAGTCCATAGGTAATATGCACACATACAGTACATAGGTAATATACACACATACAGTACATAGGTAATATACACACATACAGTACATAGGTATTATACACACATACATAGAGACACTGACACATACATACAACATGGAATATATACTAAAAGATATAGCCAATAGGCACATCATACATACAGGTACACACATACAATCACTCACAGATAACACACATACATAGATTTACTTGCTCATATATATATATATATATATATATACACACACACACACACACACACATATATACATACATACACATACACATACATACACAGACAGATTCACTTGCTCACATATATATACACACACATACATACACACATATATACACACACACATATATGCATACACACACATATACATACACACATACATACATACATACATACACACATACACACATATATACACACACACATATATACATACACACACATACATACACACACACACACATACATACACACACATACACATATATACATACACACACATACATATATACATACATATACATACACACACATACACACATATATACATACATACACACACATACATACATACACACATACACACACATACACACATATATACATACATATACATACACACACATACACACATATATACATACATACACACACACACATACACACACATACATACATACATACACACATACACACACATACACACATATATACATACATATACATACACACACATACACACATATATACATACATACACACACATACATACACACATACATACATACACACACATACACACATATATACATACACACACAGTGGTGTGGAAATAAAAAAAAAAACTACTTGTCCAAGGGACTAAAGCGGAACACAATCTACTTGTCCCTCAAGAAAATCTACTTGTCCTGGTTGATGAAATAATTTCAACCAAAATAGTCTGATCCCCCCCCACTAGACCACCAGGGATGGATATAAGATCCCTTTAGACACTGCTGACAGCGGTGATCTAATGGGTTAATAGGTGATCGCAGCATGCCAGGCTATTAGCGGAGGGAGAGCTGTAGCTCCTCTTACACCCCAGACAAGCCCAGAAAAGTCTAGATGTAACTTTTTGATCACCTTATAAAACATTTCTCATATGAAGTGACCAAAAATTAGCAATTCTGGACTATTCTTTACATTTACACCGTTCACTGTACGGTTTAATTAACATTATATTTTAATAGTCTGGACATTTCCACATGTAGCGATACCACTTATGTTTATTTTTGTACATTATTTTTATTTAAAGAAAATTGGAAACTTTTATTAGGAAAGGGGCTTATTCACATGTATACGCACTTTATAAAATATTTTAATCACTATTTTTCAGTCTCAATAGGGACTTATGTGTTACTGGGGGGGGGGGGTTCTGCTTCTCCAGTTTATGTGCTGCATTTTGTGTCAGAAAATGCTGGAAGTTGCATTTAGTTACTAGATAACTACAACACCCAGCATGCCCTGATGCAGCCTATGGCTCTGCAGCTGGGGGATTCTGGGGGTGCAATTTAGTGCGGGTGCCACTAAAAATAAATAAAATTAGATGGCTCGACGTGACAGTCCGCTCCTACACCCGCCACACACACACCCGCCACTGCACCCCCCCCCCAACATCATACATTACATACACTCACACCATACATATACACCATACATATGCACACATCATACATACACCTGCCGCTGCCCCCCCACATCATACATCACATACACACACATCACACTTAGACATTATACACACATCATACATAGACAGACATCATACACACATCATGCATTACATACACATCACACATAGACATTATACACACATTATACATTACATACACATCACACATAGACATCATACACACATACACTCACACCATACATATCCACCAGTGTTTCCCAACCAGGGTGCCTCCAGCTGTTGCAAAACTATAACTCCCAGCATGCCCAGGGCATGCTGGGAGTTGTAGTTTTGCAACAGCTGGAGGCACCCTGGTTGGGAAACACTGATATACACCATACATATATATCATATACATCATATACATATACATATCATATCATATATATCATACATATCATATATCATATACATCATATACATCATACATACACCTGCCCCCCATCATACATTACATACACACATCACACATACACTCACACCCTACATATACAACCACCCTTCCTGCCGCCGCCTGTATTCTCGGTCTCCTCACCTGAGCCGCCATGAGTGGACATCAGAGCTGTAGTCCCGGCCGGTGTGAGGTCAGATTTCCGTCCTCCCCCTCCCCCCCTGCTCTGTGTTTTCCCCGTGCAAACAAGCAACCTCCCCGTGGTGGATTAGGTCCTGTGGAGACAGGGGGAGGGGGAGGGATAGAGCTGTGTGCGGGGGATGGAGCTGTGCACGGAGCTGTCTACATCCTCTCTCTCCCCCTGCTGTGTCTTCTGAGCTCCGTCCATCCTCCGGGAGGGGAGATAAGGGGGCTCTGCAGTCAGCTGGAGGCCGCCGCCCCCTCCATACACTCTGAGCACCGGTGTGAGGTGTAGACTTCCATCGGCTCCTGCGCCTCACACCGACATTAAAGAAAAATAAGGGGGGGGAAGTCTGTCTGTCCCTGCCCGATACAGGGCTAAATCTATAAACAATTCACCTGCCCGGCGCCCAAAACTACTTGTCCTGGGCGTCGGGCTATAGGATTTCCACATCCCTGACACACATACATACACACATATACACATAGATACACACATATATACATACATACACATACATACATATACACATAGATTCACTTGCTCACATATATACATACACACACACACTGACATACAATCACTCACATATATACACACACACTGACATACAATCACTCACATATATACACACACACTGACATACAATCACTCACATATATACATACACACACACTGACATACAATCACTCACATATATACATACACACACACACTGACATACAATCACTCAAATATATATACACACACACTGACATACAATCACTCACATATATACATACACACACACTGACATACAATCACTCACATATATACATACACACACACTGACATACAATCACTCACATATATATATATATACATGCACACACACACACTGACATACAATCACTCACATATATACATATACACACACTGACATACAATCACTCACATATATACATACATACACACACACTGACATACAATCACTCACATATATACATATACACACACACTGACATACAATCACTCACATATATACATACACACACTGACATACAATCACTCACATATATACATACACACACACACTGACATACAATCACTCACATATATACATACACACACACTGACATACAATCACTCACATATATACATATACACACACTGACATACAATCACTCACATATATACATATACACACACACTGACATACAATCACTCACATATATACATATACACACACACACTGACATACAATCACTCACATATATACACACACACACACTGACATACAATCACTCACATATATACATATACACACACTGACATACAATCACCCACATATATACATATACACACACTGACATACAATCACTCACATATATACATATACGCACACTGACATGCAATCACTCACATATATACATATACACACACTGACATACAATCAATCACATATATACACACACACACACTGACATACAATCACTCACATATATACACACACACACACTGACATACAATCACTCACATATATACATATACACACACTGACATACAATCACTCACATATATACATATACACACACTGACATACAATCACTCACATATATACATATACACACACACTGACATACAATCACTCACATATATACATATACAAACTGACATACAATCACTTACATATATACATATACACACACTGACATACAATCACTCACATATATACATATACACACACACACTGACATACAATCACTCACATATATACATATACACACTGACATACAATCACTCACATATATACATATACACACACACTGACATACAATCACCCACATATATACATATACACACACTGACATGCAATCACTCACATATATACATACACACACTGACATGCAATCACTCACATATATACATACACACACTGACATACAATCACTCACATATATACATACACACACACACACACTGACATACAATCACTCACATATATACATATACACACACACTGACAATCACTCACATATATACATACACACACACACTGACATACAATCACTCACATATATACATATACACACACTGACATACAATCACTCACATATATACATACACACACTGACATACAATCACTCACATATATACATACACACACACACACACACTGACATACAATCACTCACATATATACATATACACACACACTGACATACAATCACTCACATATATACATATACACACACTGACATACAATCACTCACATATATACACACACACTGACATACAATCACTCACATATATACACACACACTGACATACAATCACTCACATATATACATATACACACACTGACATACAATCACCCACATATATACATACACACACTGACATACAATCACTCACATATATACATACACACACTGACATACAATCACTCACATATATACATACACACACTGACATACAATCACTCACATATATACATACACACACTGACATACAATCACTCACATATATACATACACACACTGACATACAATCACTCACATATATACATACACACACACACACACTGACATACAATCACTCACATATATACATATACACACACTGACATACAATCACTCACATATATACATATACACACACTGACATACAATCACTCACATATATACACACACTGACATACAATCACTCACATATATACATACACACACTGACATACAATCACTCACATATATACATACACACACACACACACTGACATACAATCACTCACATATATACATATACACACACTGACATACAATCACTCACATATATACATATACACACACTGACATACAATCACTCACATATATACACACACACTGACATACAATCACTCACATATATACACACACTGACATACAATCTCTCACATATATTTACAGTTACTTACAGTAAGGCCCCATCCATCCCTCTCTGCACATACATAGAGATAGACACACACACACATATATATATATATATATATATATATATATATACACACACACTGACATACAATCACTCACATATATTTACAGTTACTTACAGTAAGGGCTGCTTAGACTGGTTTGTGGCCGGACATGTTGTGGGCGGGGCCTCCCTCTGCCTCCCTCTGCCTCCTCTGCTCCTGTCTCCTCCGTGTGGAGAGAAGCAAAGAAATGGCAGATAATGACAGGGTGAGTGGCGCCCCCTTGCTGCAGGGAGGGCACAGCACCCTCCATTAAACCACATACAAATCTCCAGCAATGGATCCTTTTTACTTCACTTGTCAGCCTGAGTCTGCACCTCCTTTTGTGAGGGCACTAGAGGGGCAGGTGAGGAAAAGGGCAGGGGCTCCAGCCCCCTTTCACTCCTATGTGTGCACGTCCCTGCTGCAGACCCTCATTAAATATTCCCTTTTCTCTGACCCCCCTCCTCCTAACAGTGGCGCATATCCTGTTTCCATAATCCCCTGGACCCTGAGCATACCCTTACTTACAGTATGCAGGCCGCAGGGACGGGTCCTCCAGGCGCCGGCGCGATGATGTGACGTCATCGCGCCGGCCTTTAGTGGATCTCGTCCCCGCAGCTCACACGCTGTGTACTCACAGCGTGTGTGTAAGGTTAGTGCAGTGTTTCCCAACCTTTTTCGGGTCGTGGCACACCTCGTAAAAAATTTTTTTCGCGGGGCACCGCTACCGAGGTTGACGAGCAAAAAAAAAGAGGGAAAAAACGCACTGCACTATATCTATTTATCTGTCTCACTGTCACTCAGTACTTACTGCACTTGTCTCCTTGGAGGACCGGACTATAGTAAAAAAAAAATATATATATATATATATATGTATATATATATATATATATATATATATATATGAACAAATTCCTATGCACACTGCATATATCTTATCTTGCATATATCTTATTTTCCCCCACATTAGGCTGGCAGTATAGTCCCCACACATTAGGCTGGCAGTATAGTCCCCCCACATTAGGTTGGCAGTATAGTCCCCACACATTAGGTTGGCAGTATAGTCCCCCCACATTAGGTTGGCAGTATAGTCCCCCTACATTAGGTTGGCAGTATAGTCCCCCCCACATTAGGTTGGCAGTATAGTCTCCCTACATTAGTTTGGCAGTATAGTCCCCCCACATTAGGTTGGCAGTATAGTCCCCCCACATTAGGCCCCATATAGTCCCCCCACATTAGGCCCCCGCATAGTCCCCCCACATTAGGCCCCCTATAGTCCCCCCCACATTAGGCCCCGCATAGTCCCCCCACTTTAGGCCCCGCATAGTCCCCCCACATTAGGCCCCGCATAGTCCCCCCACATTAGGCCCCGCATAGTCCCCCCACATTAAGCCCCGCATAGTCCCCCCACATTAGGCCCCGCATAGTCCCCCCACATTAGACCCTGCATAGTCCCCCCCACATTAGGCCCCGTATAGTCCCCCCACATTAGGCCCCGCATAGTCCCCCCACATTAGGCCCCGCATAGTCCCCCCACATTAGGCCCCGTATAGTCTTCCCACATTAGGCCCAGTATAGTCCCCCCCCACATTAGGCCCAGTATAGTCCCCCCCACATTAGGCCCAGTATAGTCCCCCCCCCCACATTAGGCCCAGTATAGTCCCCCCACATTAGGCCCAGTATAGTCCCCCCACATTAGGCCCAGTATAGTCCCCCCCCACATTAGGCCCAGTACAGTCCCCCCCACATTAGGCCCAGTATAGTCCCCCCACATTAGGCCCAGTATAGTCCCCCCACATTAGACCCAGTATAGTCCCCCCCACATTAGGCCCAGTATAGTCCCCCCCACATTAGGCCCAGTATAGTCCCCCCACATTAGGCCCAGTATAGTCCCCCCACATTAGGCCCAGTATAGCCCCCCCCACATTAGGCCCAGTATAGTCCCCCCCCACATTAGGCCCAGTATAGTCCCCCCCACATTAGGCCCAGTATAGTCCCCCCACATTAGGCCCCGCATAGTCCCCCCACATTAGGCCCTGCATAGTCCCCCCACATTAAGCCCCGCATAGTCCCCCCACATTAGGCCCCGCATAGTCCCCCCACATTAGACCCCGCATAGTCCCCCCCACATTAGGCCCCGTATAGTCCCCCCACATTAGGCCCCGCATAGTCCCCCCACATTAGGCCCCGCATAGTCCCCCCACATTAGGCCCAGTATAGTCCCCCCACATTAGGCCCCGTATAGTCCCCCCACATTAGGCCCCGTATAGTCTTCCCACATTAGGCCCAGTATAGTCCCCCCCCACATTAGGCCCAGTATAGTCCCCCCCACATTAGGCCCAGTATAGTCCCCCCCCCACATTAGGCCCAGTATAGTCCCCCCACATTAGGCCCAGTATAGTCCCCCCACATTAGGCCCAGTATAGTTCCCCCCCCCACATTAGGCCCAGTACAGTCCCCCCCACATTAGGCCCAGTATAGTCCCCCCACATTAGGCCCAGTATAGTCCCCCCACATTAGACCCAGTATAGTCCCCCCCACATTAGGCCCAGTATAGTCCCCCCCACATTAGGCCCAGTATAGTCCCCCCACATTAGGCCCAGTATAGTCCCCCCACATTAGGCCCAGTATAGCCCCCCCCCCCACATTAGGCCCAGTATAGTCCCCCCCACATTAGGCCCAGTATAGTCCCCCCCACATTAGGCCCAGTATAGTCCCCCCCCACATTAGGCCCAGTATAGTCCCCCCACATTAGGCCCAGTATAGTCCCCCCACATTAGGCCCAGTATAGTCCCCCCACATTAGGCCCAGTATAGTCCCCCCACATTAGGCCCAGTATAGTCCCCCCACATTAGGTCCAGTATAGTCCCCCCCACATTAGGCCCAGTATAGTCCCCCCCACATTAGGCCCAGTATAGTCCCCCCACATTAGGCCCAGTATAGTCCCCCCACATTAGGTGCAGTTCCCCCACAAACATACAGCCTTCAGCCATACAGTGTATTACTGAAGGCTGTATGCCTGTGTACTGCCCCACTTCGGTGTTCCGAGCACCACTCCTCCGGTCCGGCTATACAAGTAGGTCCCGGGACCGGAGGAGCGGTGCTCGGAACACCAAAGGTGACGCGCCGCTGGAAACACTTACCAAGTTGACAGCGCGCGTCCTCCTCGCTGCTCCGGTCCTCTGCGATTGTTGCTATGGGTGCACGCATGGGACGTCAGTGACGTCCCTGCGTGCGCTACCTCCCGGCCGTCCCCGCGTTTTTAAAGTAAACTCGGGGCCGCAGGGACTTAGAGGCATCCCTGTGTCCCAAAAGCATCTTTCGGGACACAGAGGTGTCCCGCGGCAAAAACACCCGGCGGGTGTTTTTCCCACGGCACATCTTACACTATGTCACGGCACACTAGTGTGCCGTGGCACAGTGGTTGAAAAACACTGGGTTAGTGAATGGTGGAGCCGGAGCTTACAGCTTCGGCTCCACCATGCTAGGGAGCGGGGGGGGCAGCAATCTCGGGGGGGGGGGGGGGGCAATTGCCCCGTTGCACCCCCCTGGATCCGCCACTGGCTGGGAGTTGTAGCTTTGCAATAGCTGGACAGATGTCTGTCGAAAGGGGGGAAAAGCACCAGAAATAAAGCAATGTGGGCTTTGAAAAACACCATTTATATGTTGTTTTTAATCACAGCCTAAGCCTAGGAACAAACACAATTCTTGTTTGATGTTTTTTTCTTTTTTTGCAAAAAAACAAACAAACATCAAAATCTTCCTCCTCATGTCTTTTCTCAGCTATCTTTGTGTTATTTTTGCTAAAAGCACTGGGGGGGGGGGGGGGGGGGGGGTCTTAGAGATTTATCAAAACCAGGGAAGAGGGAAAGTGGACCAGTTGCCCATAGCAACCAATCAGGTAGTTTCTTTCAGTTTTTAAAAAGGCCTCTGAAAAGTGAAAGAAGTGATCTGATTGGTTGCTATGGGCAACTGGTCCACTTGACCTCTGCACAGGTTTTCATACATCTGTCCCAATGTGTATTATTATTATTATCATCATCATCATCATCATTATTATTATTATTATTATTATTATTATAGGAAGTGTTTTTTCTTTGGTGTTTTTTTTCCCTCTGGCTTTTCTCATTACAAGTCATGTGATTCTTTCATCATTTGACTGAAGGATTTCTATAAAAAAAAAAATAGTGAGAAAATACCCCCCCAAAAATAAAAAATAAACATGCTCTCGGCATCCCACAGATTTGATAGCCTAAAAACACCATAAAAGGATGAAGAAACCCCCATTAGTGTCTGGTGTTTCATATTACCCTATTGATTCCAACCTAACATGTGCCCGCAGCGAGCATGGTGTTTTTTATGACAAACACGCCAAGTGTAATCCCAGCTGAAATGAATGTTTTCACAATAGGTGTGAACAGGCTGCAGGATGTGCTAGATATATTTGCATAGTTGCGGAATACAGCACGTGCAGCATTTATGTGGCGGCTTTCCGCTGGCATATATGGCTTTCTGTGCTGGTGAATGCAGCGGGCACTTACTGGCGGTTTTTTCCTAGCTGCACAGTTTTGCACCACAACCACTCCGGTTGGGACCAGGCTGACCGATCTAATGACCAAGATGCCGCAGTGAACGGCTTTCTTTCTGTGAAAGTTCTGGTGAACTACAATGCTCAGAAGAGGAGGAGCGCCATTGAGCTTTTGGAAAGAGAATTAGTTTGGAATGGTCAGGGCCATGTGCGTTTACAAAGCCCCCGTGGTGCCAGAACAGTGGACCCCCCACATGTGACCCCATTTTGGAAACTACACCCCTCACAGAATTTAACAAGGGGTGCAGTGAGTATTTACACCCCACAGCTCGTTGGAACAGTGGGCTGTGCAAATGAAAAATTTAATTTTTCATTTTTACGGACCACTGTTCCAAAAATCTGTCAGACACCTGTGGGGCGTAAATTCTCAATGTACCCCTTATTACATTACGTGAGGGGTGTAGTTCCAAAATGGGGTCACATGTGTCGGGGGTCCATTGTTCTGGCACTATGGGGGCTTTGTAAACACATGTGGCCTTCAATTCCAGACAAATTTTCTCTACAAAATCCCAATGGCGCTCCTTCTCTTCTGAGCATTGTAGTTCACCCGCAGAGCACTTTAAATTCACATATGGGGTATGTTCTTACTCAGAAGAGATGGGGTTACAAATTTTGGGGGGCTTTTTTCCTATTTTCCCTTGTGAAAATGAAAATTTTAGGGTAACACCAGCATTTTAGTGAAAAAATATATTTTTTTTCATTTTCCCATCCAACTTTAAAGAAAATTCGTCAAACACCTGTGGGGTGTTCAGGCTCATTATACCCCTTGTCACGTTCGGTGAGGGGTGTAGTTTCCAAAATAGGGTCACATGTGGGTATTTATTTTTTGCGTTTGTCAGAACCGCTGTACAATCAGCCACCCCTGTGCAAATCACCAATTTAGGCCTCAAATGTACATGGTGCGCTCTCATTCCTGAGCCT
Organism: Hyla sarda; assembly: GCF_029499605.1. NCBI lineage: Eukaryota > Metazoa > Chordata > Amphibia > Anura > Hylidae > Hyla > Hyla sarda. The sequence goes on along the minus strand of NW_026608813.1, from coordinate 13,100 downwards.
TGTTGTGAGCCCGCAGAGCATTTTTTGCTCACATCTGGGGTATTTCCGTACTCAGGAGAAATTGCGTTACAAATTTTGGGGGTGTTTTTTTTCCTTTTAACGCTTGTGGAAATAAAAAGTATGGGGCAACACCAGCATGTTAGTGTAAATTTTTTTTTAATTTTTTTAAAATTACAGGCTGGTGTAGCCCCCAACTTTTCCTTTTTACAAGCGGTAAAAGGAAAGAAAGACCCCCAAAATTTGTAGTGCAATTTCTCCCGAGTACGGAGATACCCCATATGTGGCCCTAAACTGTTTCCTTGAAATACGACAGGGCTCCGAAGTGAGAGAGCGCCATGCGCATTTGAGGACTAAATTAGGGATTGCACAGGGGTGGACATAGGGGTATTCTACGCCAGTGATTCCCAAACAGGGTGCCTCCAGCTGTTGCTAAACTCTCAGCATGCCTGGACAGTTAGTCGCTGTCCAGAAATGCTGGGAGTTGTTGTTTTGCAACAGCTGGAGGCTCCGTTTTGGAAACCCTGCCGTACAAGACGTTTTTAATTTTTTATTGGGGGGGGGGGGACAGTGTAAGGGGGTGTACATGTAGTCTTTTACCCTTTATTATGTGTTAGTGTAGTGTAGTGTTTTTAGGGTACATTCACACTGGCGTGCTACGGTGAATTTCCCGCTAGGAGTTTGCGCTGCGGCAAAAAATTTGCCGCAGCCCAAACTTGAAGCAGGAAATTTACTGTAAACCTGTCTTTGTGAATGTACCCTGTGCATTCACATGGGGGGTCAAACCTCCAGCTGTTTCAAAACTACAACTCCCAGCATGTACTGACAGACCGTGCATGCTGGTAGTTGTACTTTTGCAACAGCCGGAGGCACACTGGTTGGAAAACCTTCAGTTAGGTTCTGTTACCTAACTCAGTATTTTCCAACCAGTGCGCCTCCAGCTGTTGCAAAACTACAATTCCCAGCATGTACTAATCACTGAAGGGCATGCTGGGAGATGTAGTTATGCAACAGCTGGAGGTACCCAACTATAATTCCCAGCATGCCGAGACAGCTGTTTGCTTTCTGGGCATGCTGGGGATTGCAGTTTTGCAACATCTGGAGAGCTACAGTTTTTTGACCACTGCACAGTGATCTCCAAACTGTGGACCTCCAGATGTTGCAAAACTACAACTCCCAGCATGCCCAGACAACAAACAGCTATGTGGGCATGCTAGGAGTTGTAGTTTTGCAAGATCTGGAGGGATATAGTTTAGAGACCACTGTATAGTGGTCTCAAACTGCAGCCCTCCAGCTGTTGCAGAACTACATATTCCAGCATGCCCAAACAGCTGTCTGGGCATGCTGGGAGTTGCAGTTTTGCAACATCTGGAGGGCTACAGTTAGAGACCACAGTCTCAGACTGTAGCCCTCCAGATCAACTTATCGGCTTTTGTAGGATCCCGGGAGCCGTCCTCTTCAGAAGCACATGACGCCGGCCGCCGATCAACGTCGCCACAGCCTCCGGACGGGTAAGTGGACGTCGGCGCCCGGTCCCCTTCGGTTCCCCGTTCTGCCCCGCCTATTGTGGGTGGACAAGACGGGGAAAACGAAAGTTAACCCCCCCGCCCCCGGTCTGCTATTGGTCGTCGCCTCAGACGATCAATAGCAGACCAATAGCAAGGATAGGAGGGGTGGCAACCCTGCCACCTCACTCCTATGCCTACAGGGGGATCGTGGGTGTCTTAAACAACCGCAATCCCCCTTCTATTCCTTGTCACCGGGTCACAATAGACCCGTATGACCCGGAATCGGCGCAAATCGCAAGTGTGAATTCACTTGCGATTTGCGCCGATCACCGATGGGCGGGGGGGGTCTGATGACCCCCCTGGGCATTTGCGCGGGGTGCCTGCTGATTGATATCAGCAGTCACCCCGGCCCGGTCCCCGCCCGGCGCGCGGCGGGGACTGAAATTCCCACGGGCGTATGAATACGCCCTGGGTCCTTAAGTACCAGGACGTCAAAGCGTATCCAAACGCCCTAGGTCCTTAAGTGGTTAAACACTAACCTTGAGGTTGGGGAAATTTGCCAGATTTGTAAATTATTTCTATTTAAAAATCTTAATCCTTCCAATACTTATCAGCTGCTGTATTCTACAGAGGAAGTTATTTTCTTTTTGGATTTCTTTCCAGTCTGACCACAGTGCTCTCTGCTGACACTCTTTTTATTAGAAAAATACAAAAACTTATCAAATACAAAACACAAAGCAAGCTTAACCAGCTATAACATAAATAAGAAATACTCTAGAACCAAAAACAAAACCTCATAAACAAAACCCTGCCTAACCGGCCAGCCCAGCTTTACTAAGATACTAAAATACTAAGATATTAACCCCTTCCCGCAGAATGTCATATATAAACGCCGGGTTGTGCAGTGCGTTCGCGCATCCCGACGTTTATAAATGACATTCAGTTAACCCGGCGATGCGCAGCATCGCACGGGTTAACTGGCAGAAGTCCCGCTGTTTCCAGCAGGGGACAACTTCTGCTTCACCCCCAGGACCATCCATTGATGGTCCTGGTCAGCGATCAATCACAGTGATCTAGGGTGAAAGTTCAGATCCCCTGCACTGACCGCCCCTGGAAGTCAGGCAGAACGGGGGACGATGGCTGCGGGGGCTCGCGCCATAGGTGGGGGAACACGCGGGGACCGGCGGCCTTACCCGAACCAGCGGTGGGACCGAGGAGCAGCGCGGGACCGGCCACGTTGACGAGCAGCGACGGGACCGGCAGGTAAGTACATGGTCCTCAGAAGCAGCAGTGAAGATCTTCACTGCTGCTTCTAGGAGTCTGAAAACTACAACTCCCAGCATGCCTAGACAGCCTTTGGCTGTCTGGGCATGCTGGGAGTTGTAGTTTTGCAACATCTGGAGGGCCCCAGTTTGGAGACCATTGTATAATGGTCTCCAATCTGTGCTCTTGCAGCTGTTGCAAAACTACAACTCCCAGCATAAACTGACTGTCCAGGAATGCTGGGAGTTTTAGTTCAGCAACATCTGGCCCTTCAGATGTTGCCGAACTACAACTCCCAGCATGCCCTTCAGCTGTCTGGGCATGCTGGGAGTTGTAGTTTTGCAAAAACTGGAGACACACTGGTTGGGAAACATTGTTTCTAACTCAGTGTTTCCTAACCTGTGTGCCTCCAGCTGTTGCAAAACTATGACTCCCAGCATGCACTAACAGACCATGCATGCTGGGAGTTGTAGTTTTGCAACATCTGGAGGGCCCCAGTTTGGAGACCATTGTATAATGGTCTCCAATCTGTGCTCTTCCAGCTGTTGCAAAACTACAACTCCCAGTATGCACTGACTGTCCAGGAATGCTGGGAGTTTTACTTCAGCAACATCTGGCCCTTCAGATGTTGCCGATCTACAACTCCCAGCATTCCCTTCAGCTGTCTGGGCATGCTGGGAGTTGTAGTTTTGCAACAACTGGAGACACACTGGTTGGGAAACATTGTCTGTTTCTAACTCAGTGTTTCCTAACCTGTGTGCCATATACACATACCCCTACACAGCCCCCCTCCCCCAATAAGAACATCCAAAGCAGAGCCTCCAGCTGTTGAAAAACAACAACTCCCAGTATTGCCGGACAGCCCTTGACTGTCCACGCATGCTGGGAGTTTTGCAACAGCTGGAGGCACCCTGTTTGGGAATCACTGGCGTAGAATACCCCTATGTCCACCCCTATGCAAATCCCTAATTTAGGCCTCAAATGCACATGGCGCTCTCACTTTGGAGCCCTGTCATATTTCAAGGCAACAGTTTAGGGTCACATATGGGGTATCGCCGTACTCGGGAGAAATTGCGTTACAAGGTTTGGGGGGTATTTTCTTCTTTAACCCTTCATGAAAAGGAAATGTTGGGGTCTACACCAGAATGTTAGTGTAAAAATTTTTAATTTTTTACACTAACATGCTGATGTTGCCCTATACTTTACATTTTCACAAGAGGTAAAAGGGAAAAAAAGCCCCCCAAAATTTGTAACGCAATTTCTCCTGACTACGGAGAAACTCCATATGTGGGCGCAAAGTGCTCTGGGGGCGCACAACAAGGCCCAGAAGGGAGAGCGCACCATGTACATTTGAGGTGATTTGCACAGGGGTGGCTGATTGTTACAGCGGTTTTGACAAACGCAAAAAAAAAAAAAAAAACACATGTGACCCCATTTCGGAAACGACACCCCTCAGGGAATGTAATGAGGGGTGCAGTGAGAATTTACCCCCCACAGGTGTCTGACGGATCTTTGGAACAGTGGTCCGTGAAAATGAAAACTTGTACAGCCCACTGTTCCAAAGATCTGTCAGACACCAGTGGGGGGCAAATGCTCACTGTACCCCTTGTTACGTTCCTCAAGGGGTCTAGTTTCCAAAATGGTATGCCATGTGTTTTTTTTTTGCTGTCCTGGCACCATAGGGGCTTCCTAAATGCGACATGCTCCCCGAGCAAAATTTGCTCTCGAAAAGCCAAATATGACTCCTTCTCTTCTGAGCATTGTAGTTCGCCCATAGTGCACTTCAGGTCAACTTATGGGGTACCTCCATACTCAGAAGAGATGGGGTTACAAATTTTGGGGGGTATTTTCACATATTAACCCTTGCAAAAATGTGAAATTTGGGGGGAAACACACATTTTAGTGGAAATTTTTTTTTTTTTTTTTTACATATGCAAAAGTTGTGAAACACCTGTGGGGTATTAAGGCTCACTTTATTCCTTATTACGTTCCTCAAGGGGTCTAGTTTCCAAAATGGTATGCCATGTGTTTTTTTTTTTTTTGCTGTTCTGGCACCATAGGGGCTTCCTAAATGCGACATGCCCCCCGAGCAAAATTTGCTCTCAAAAAGCCAAATATGACTCCTTCTCTTCTGAGCATTGTAGTTCGCCCATAGTGCACTTCAGGTCAACTTATGGGGTACCTCCATACTCAGAGGAGAAGGGGTTGCAAATATTGTGGGGGATTTCCTGCTATTAACCCTTGGGAAAATGTGAAATTTGGGGGGAAACACACATTTTAGTGAAAAAAAATATTTTTTTTTTACATATGCAAAAGTCGTGAAACACCTGTGGGGTATTAAGGCTCACTTTATTCCTTATTACGTTCCTCAAGGGGTCTAGTTTCCAAAATGGTATGCCATGTGTTTTTTTTTTGCTGTTCTGGCACCATAGGGGCTTCCTAAATGCGACAAAATTTGGTCTCAAAAAGCCAAATATGACTCCTTCTCTTCTGAGCATTGTAGTTCGCCCGTAGTGTACTTCAGGTCAACTTATGGGTTACCTCCATACTCAGAAGAGAAGGGGTTACAAATATTGGGGGGTATTTCCTGCTATTAACCCTTGGAAAAATGTGAAATTTGGGCGGAAATACACATTTTAGTGAAAAAAAATAATTATTTTTTTACATATGCAAAAGTCGTGAAACACCTGTGGGGTATTAAGGCTCACTTTATTCCTTGTTATGTTCCTCAAGGGGTCTAGTTTCCAAAATGGTATGCCATGTGAGTTTTTTTTTTGCTGTTCTGGCACCATAGGGGCTTCCTAAATGCAACATGCCCCCCAAAAACCATTTCAGAAAAACATACTCTCCAAAATCCCCTTGTCGCTCTTTCCCTTCTGAGCCCTCTACTGTGCCCGCCGAACACTTTACATACACATGATGTATGTGCTTACTCAAGAGAAATTGGGCTACAAATATAAGTATACATTTTCTCCTTTTACCCCTTGTAAAAATTCAAAAATTGGGTCTACAAGAACATGCGAGTGTAAAAAATGAAGATTGTGAATTTTCTCCTTCACTTTGCTTCTATTCCTGTGAAACACCTAAAGGGTTAAAATGATGACTGAATGTCATTTTGAATACTTTGGGGGGGGGGTGCAGTTTTTATAATGGGGTCTTTTGTGGGGTATTTCTAATATGAAGACCCTTCAAATCCACTTCAAACCTGAACTGGTCCCTGAAAAATAGTGAGTTTGAAAATTTTGGGAAAAATTGGAAAATTGCTGCTGAACTTTGAAGCCCTCTGGTGTCTTCCAAAAGTAAAAACTCGTCACTTCTATGATGCAAACATAAAGTAGACATATTGTATATGTGAATAAAAAATTTTTTTATTTGTAATATACATTTTCCTTACAAGCAGAGAGCTTCAAAGTTAGAAAAATGCAAAATTTTCTAATTTTTCATCAAATTTTAGGATTTTTCACAAGGAAAGGATGCAAGTTACCACAAAAATTTACCACCATGTTAAAGTAGAATATGTCACGAAAACACAATCTCGGAATCAGAATGATAACTAAAAGCATTCCAGAGTTATTAATGTTTAAAGTGACAGTGGTCAGATGTTCAAAAAATGCTCTGGTCCTTAAGGCCAAAATGGGCTTGGTCCTGAAGGGGTTAAAATATGCCCAAAATATCTAATCAAACACTCACACGCTTACCGAAAATGAACATAAGAAAAATAAATAAATAAATAAAATAGCACAACTTGGCTTGTCAAAATATAAACATAAAAGTTATCATTACCCGACTATAACTCAAAACCATCCATACTTGGGAACACGCAACAAGAAAACTAAACAGAAAAGTAGCAAGCACACCTAAAAAAAAAAAAAATGAATAAATAAATAAAATAAAAAATAATTATTGTATGTTTTTTTACATTTTATTTTTTTATATATTTTTTAATTTATTTTTTACATTTTTTTTATTTTTTTAATCTATCTATATATATATTTTTTTTTCTCATATATTAAAATAATAAATAAATAAATAAAAAAAAATACAAAAAAAATGTATATTATAATAATAATAATAATAATAATAAAAATAATCAAAATAATCATATCACACATACATTCACTTACAAAACGTCCAAAGTAACTGGATCCTCTATCCGGGACTAATGAAAATACCAAAGAAAACATAAAACAGACCAAATAACTGAAATAAACAAAATAAACCACATATCAACACAACAACTGGTCCGGCTACCATAACGCTATAACATGAAACAATATGAAACAATATAGATATAACACAATATAGGTACAAAATTACAAAATTTACTATATAAATAAAATATAATATAAACAAAATATATGCACTACAGAAAACACCTACAAAATCAATAGAAAACCCTAGGAAAAATCCTACACTAAAACTGTACCCTCACCCACACCCCGGTCATCAGAGTTCCTACACTTCAAATTGTCCCTCACATATAGCTTCCCCTGAAAGCAGCGCCAGGCCAAGTCCCAAAACTTCTGGGGGATCCTTTTCATGCTTAAAAGGTACAACCCCACCCTCAGATCCCGACCTGGGCAGTCCCTGAGCGTCAGAGGCTTCTGGAAGTGGGTCAACAGAACCCGTTTGTCAAGGAACTGCCTTGACTGGGTCCTGATCTCCCACACTCCCAGACCCCACCGACGTATCGCCTTCAGAGTCGGGGTAGCGTAAGCCGGAAGATATCCATGGGGCGTACGGAGGTCCTTCACTTGCCCTCCTGTCTCCCATTCCTGGAAGAAAGGCCGAAACCATTCCCTGCAGGAGAGTACCCACGGAGAAGCCCTCTCTGACCAGAGGTTTGAGATGTTAGCTTTCAAGAAGGTGTTGGTTAAGAACACCACAGGGTTTACCATAGATAAACCCCCTAGTCTCCTAGTGCGGTACGTAACCTCCCTCTTGACTAGGTTCATCCTGTTTCCCCATAACAGTTGGAAAAACAGGCTGTAGATTCTAATGTAGTAAGCTTCTTTCAAGATACATACGCTGCAGATAGATAAACAAGGGGAGCAGGTACGATTTGATCAGGTGTACCCTTTCCCTGAGGGTCATAGACCAACCCTTCCATTGGTCCACCTTCTGAGCGGCATCCTGGAGCTTACCATCCCAGTTTTTGGTTGGATAAGCATCCTGGCCGAATATGATGCCCAAAACTTTTGCTGACTCTTGGGGCCCGGGAAGAGTGTCCGGGAGATCAAACGTGGGATCTCCCCCTCCCAGCCAGAGACTCTCACACTTATCCCGGTTGATCTTAGACCCAGATGCCTCCGAGTAGCGTTCCACTTCCGACATCACCATATCGACCTCCTCTCGCGAGGAGACAAAAATAGTGACATCGTCAGCGTACGCCACCACTCTCTGGGCGACATCCAGCTCCGCCAGATTCATCCTGACTCCCGCCAACGGCCCACAATCTACCCTCCGGACGAAGGGATCGATCGCAAACACGTATAAAAGCAGGCTCAAAGGACAACCCTGACGGACTGCGGACCCCACCTCAAAACAGCGGCCAGACCAACCGTTCACCAGTGGGAAACTCTCTGCCCCTGCATACAAGATCTTAAGCCAATTAACAAAAGTACTCGGTAAGCCATATCTCAGGAGGACGGACCAGAGGTACTCGTGGTTCACCCGATCAAACGCTTTGGCCTGATCCAGGGACAGCAAGTACCCCTTCCAGAAACCCGCTCTACTCCGCTCCACTGCCTCCCTGACACTAAGGACCGCACTTAAGGTGCTTCGGCCTGGAACAGAGCAGTGCTGAGCCCCCGAAAGGAGCCGGGGTGCAAACTTCACCAGCCGATTAAACAGTATCTTAGCCAGAAGCTTCCTGTCCGTATTGAGAAGAGCTATGGGCCTCCAATTCTCAATACGGCTGGGATCTTTACCCTTTGACAGAAGAATCAGGGCTGACCTCATCATTAAATTCGGCAGAGTGCCCGAGTAGAGACACTCATTGAATACCTCAGTCAAGAGGGGAGCTAAAGACTCCTTAAAGGTCCTGTACCACTCGGATGTTAAGCCATCCGGACCTGGCGACTTCTTAGGGGCGAGCCCCTCGATCGCCAGTCTCACTTCCTCTTCCCTGATTTCTTCTGCCAAAACATCAAGAGAGGGGTCTACCCGTGGCTCAGGAATGGTTTCAGCCAGGAAAGCCGACATCTTGTCTTGATCTAGATCCTTCCTTCCCAAGAGGTGCGAGTAGAAGGATCTGACGACCTCCAAGATCCCTGATCTGGACCGATTCAGAGATCCTGTACTATCAATCAGTCCTGAAATGACTTTACTACTCACTGACATCTTACAGTTTGTGTAAGGGTCGGGCGAGCGGTACTTCCCGAAATCCCTCTCAAAAACCAAAGATGCGTGCCTATCGTACTGACACCCCATCAGCAAGGATTTCACTCTGGAGATATCCTCACGGCTACCTCCAGTCGAGACAAGAAGCTCGAGTTTCCTACTCAGACCCTGATACAGGCGATACCTGTTCAGGGACCTGAGGCTCGAGAGCTGGCGGAAGAACCCCGCAACCCGCTTCTTGAATATCTCCCACCACTCTGACTTACTACTACATAGGCCCAGTAAAGGTACCTGACTCTGAAGAAAATCCTCAAAGGACTGTCTTATCTCCGCTTCCTCCAGGAGGGACGAATTCAGCTTCCAATAACCTTTTCCCATCCGGGGGGGGGGTCTCTGAAACATTCAGGGAAAACAAAATCATACACTGGTCGGAGAACTCCACCTCAACCACGGACACTGCTAAAGCTACGGCTTCCTCCTTTAAATAAAACCTATCTATCCTAGACCTGCGACTACCTTGATGATAGGGGAAACCCGTGTGGCCCGAGGGGCTCCGGATGTGGGCGTCCTCTAGGCGAGCTTCTCTAGCTATGCTAATCAATGCAACACTATCGCAAGTCAGCGGACCATTGGAGCCTCTCCTATCTTGAGACCTTGTGACATTATTGAAGTCCCCTCCAAAGATCACTTGCCGACTCGTAAAAAGAAAGGGCTTAATCCTCATAAAGAGATCTTTACGGCCCCGCTTAGTTTGCGGGGCGTAGATGTTAATGAGTAGGAGCTCTTGTCCCTTCATGAAGACATCTAAGATCAGGCACCTCCTCATTTCTAACTCAATAACCCGTCTGCATTCAACAGGAGCAGTAAAAAGGACCGCCACCCCACTATACGGCTCAGCCGCAAGAGACCAGTGGGAGGGACCGCACCTCCACTCTCTTCTGGCTTTTACCAGGGAGGCTAGATCTGACAACCTGGTCTCTTGTAAAAAGAAAATGTCAGCTTCAACACGGCCGAGAAAATCAAAGGCTGCGAATCTAGCCGTATCTGATTTTATGCTGGCACAGTTAATGGATGCCAACGTGATTGAGTTAGATGGCCTCACCCCTTAAACCTTCTTCCTCTCCTTCCCTCCACCCCCATCTGAATCGGAGGAAGACCCTTTGCCTCTTTTTAAACTCAGGGATATATCCATCCCAGGATCTTTACCTCCAGCATCTGGTGTTACCTCAGCCCCTGAGGAAACTGCCCCAAAGGAAGGAGGCTCGGCACATCCTGGAGGCCGCACTGCCTCCGGACCCTTGAGAAGAGGAGGGGAGATGGTATCCCCAAGGGCCTCATATCGATTTGAAAGGACGATCAGAGGGTCAGAGACTGAGTTGTTCCTTCTATGGTCTGAGGCTACAACAGAAGAGGAGGACGGCGCTGCCTTACTCTTATCCTTCTTCTTCCTCCTCTTCTTCTTTTCCTGGCCACCATTTACTGTCTGCCCCTCCTTCTCCTGCTCATCCACAGTTTCGGATTCAGAGGCATGACTGGAAGAAGGAGCATCTTGACCTTCTTCCCTACGCAGTCTCCCTATCTCCTCATCCAGTTCGGCCCCACCCAAAGCCTCAGAGTTATTCTGACCTCCTTCTGAGCCAGTGTCTGGAGTGGGACCCCGAGCCACCCCTTGCACCTGGGCATTCTCAAGGGCCCTCTCCAACCTGCGCTTCTCCTCTCGCCTCCGCATAGAGGGGGTCTTATGTTTTTCCTTCACTGGCTTTGGTGCCCCCTCTCCTCCACTAGTCCCCTCCCCCGCTGGGACAACCGTTAGGCTCTCCCCAGCCGGGGCGGTCACATTGTTAGAGAACGAGCGTGGACACCGGCTGAACGGGTGACCTAGGTCACCACACAAGTTACACCGAATCTGCCCACAGGTGGCTGCCAGAGGACCCACCCCACAGCAGAGGGCGCATATCTGCTGAGTGCAGTTGGCACTAAAGTGGTTTGGGTCACCACACCTGTGACAAAGCCTCGGCTGCCCCTGGTAGAAGATCTGAATCCTGTCGCGTCCCAGAAAGGCGGCCGAAGGGATGTGGGTGACCGTGTTCCCTGAACGCCTGAGACGAACGGAAAACGTCCAGGCCCCAGACCATATATTGTGCTCGTCAAAGTTCTTCCGGGGGACGTCCGTCACCTCCCCGTACCTGCCTAGCAAGGTCATAATGTCATAACAAGAAAGTGACTCGTTACGGGTCAAAACGGTCACTTTCTTTACCATACTCTTGCGAGATACCGCTTTTACAGCGAAATCTCGCCATCTGGGCTCGTTTTTCATCAGCTCATAATTAGACCAAAAGAGATCTAGTCCTTCCGGCCTAACAAAGCTGACGTCAAACTCGGAGGAGCCGAAGGGGTGAATCAGGTCAAAGATGTCCCCAGCCCTGAAACCCATCTGGAAAAGAAGCTCCACCACCACCACGCATCTTCGCCTTTCCAGACCAAACGGGCCACATTCCTGCGACCTACCTCCTGCCCGGGTGTCTGGAGGGACCATACGGCCTACCCATTCCCATGTCTCTCCACCCAAAAAGACAGGTCCATCTCCTTTCCCTCTACCTGGAGCGTCCTTTCTCCTCTCTTTAGTGCCTCCAGGAGGCGCCGTTGCAACTGACCTTCACCAGATGCAGGAGGTAAAGATCCTACTGAACCCCCAGCCGCCACACTTGCATAACTCCTGACGACCGGGGGGGGCAGCCGGACCAGACACCGTCCCTACATCCCCACCTAGGCCACCTGTACTGCCACAAAAGCCACTCTTATTCCTACCATCCACACCACTACTACTACTCTCATTCACACCACTACTCCTCCCATCTGCACCACTACCACTCCTCTCATTCACACCACTACCACCCCTCCTCTTCACTCCACTATCACCACTCTTATTCACTTTACTGCCACTCCTCCCAATCACTCCACTACCACTCCTCCCATCTGCACCACTACCACTCCTCTCATTCACTCCACTATCACCACTCTCATTCACACCACTACCACTCCTCCCATCCACAACACTACCACTCCTCCCATCTACACCACTACCACTGCTCCCATCTACACCACTACCACTCCTCCCATCTGCACCACTACCACTCCTCCCATCTGCACCACTACCACTCCTCCCATCTGCACCACTACCACTCCTCCCATTTGCACCACTACCACTGCCACATACACCCCTCTCATCCACAGCACTACCACTCCCATCTTTCAAACACCTTGTATTAACATTGCTTTTATTGACAGTATTTTTGGGATCAGCAGCTGCTTCACCCACTACCTCTGGGCTGGCCTGGACATGCTTTAGCTTGGCCTTTTTGTACATTCTCAGGTCACCGGCGGCTGCCATTGTCGGCGACGCTGACTCCTCCTCCATTCGAGATGTTACCGCCGACATCACCTCCCGAAGCTGAGGCTGCCCCTCCGGGCGCCACTTCACCCCTCCTCGTGCCACTGATGTGCAGGGACTCCCCTCTCTCACAGGGGAGATCCCTGCAGTGTCCGCGCCAAACACTGTGCCCAACCGCACGGGCTCAGCAGCAGGTTCTGACACCTGGACGCTCCCCCCCCCCCCCTCTCAGGGGAGTGCCCCGCAGCACCGACACTACTAGCAGCGCCCAGGGGACCGCCCCCCGAGCAGAAGATCTCACCACACACCTCAGGCGCCTGGACACTCCCCCCCCTCTCAGGGAAGTGCCCCGCAGGGCTAGTAACATTGCCCACAATACTCGGGGAACCGCTCCTCTTGCAAACTGCCGCATAACTATTGCCCACCATTAGCCCGTCCTGCTCTTCCCTACCAGCAGGACGCGTGACTGTAGCACCTGCGGCCATGTTGGATGCAGCACTGTACCCCCCGTGCTGGTCCCGTTCCACAGCAGAAGCGGGATCTGGCAGGGTGGGAGGCCCAGCAGCCTGAATCAACTTTTCAGGTGGCCCAGACTGCTG
>NW_026608812.1:0-52420 GCF_029499605.1 Hyla sarda | reverse complement strand
TGACTGCCCCCCAGCCCAGAGTGTGCATGGAAAATTGTCTGGCAGCCTCCCTGACAGCAAGCAGTGATAGTGCCCATGAAGGGGACCTTGTTGGGCCCGCCCCTTTCACGGTTATCGCTTCTCGGCCTTTTGGCTAAGATCAAGTGTAGTATCTGTTCTTATCAGTTTAATATCTGATACGTCCCCTATCTGGGGACCATATATTAAATGGATTTTTGAGAACGGGGGCCGATTTCGAAGCTTGCTTCCGTCGCCCTATGCATTGACCCGATATGGCAGTATCTTCGGGTACAGTGCACCACCCCCTTACAGGGTTAAAAAGAAAGATTCCTACTTTCATTGCTACCTGCTTGCTGGCTAGCCAGCTAGCCAGCCCTGTGGGCCTTGCTGCTGCTGCTGCTGCTGCTGCAGCCAAAAAACAAAAGGTGGTGCTGCTGCTGCTTCTGCTGCTTCTGCTTGTGTCTGGCCGCTGTTGGAGCGTCCAGGCACAGGACTTCTGCTGCTGCTGACTAAATGGCCTCCTTAATTGGATCATTTGAGTAGCCAGCACACCTGTGCAGGTAGGGCATGACATGATAGGCAGCTGCCTTGATAGCGGGTGGGTGCTGAATGTTCCTAATTGACAAAATAAGATTAATGCTTATGAAGAAATATAAAATCTCATCCCTTCCCCAATATCGCGCCACACCCCTACCCCTTAATTCCCTGGTTGAACTTGATGGACATATGTCTTTTTTCGACCGTACTAACTATGTAACTATGTAACATAACATGGGGGGGTCTCCTGGCTGTTCACACAGGTGTGTCATTGCTGTACATTGACCATGCATTGCTTCTGTGGTATTGCAAAGGCAAAGACAAATGCTTCCAGCCATCCATTGCACTAATGGATTGGTCATCAGCTGGCTGTCTATGTCCCGCATCAATATAGACCAAAGTACAGAGGGTTAGGCTATGCTAAAGTGCACCTACCTGATGCATCAGAAGGTGCGAGGCCCTTGCTAAATTCTGTGCACAGACTTTGAGATCTATGCTTTAGACTGTATCTAAACCTGCTCCAACATGGACTGACATTCTGGCCTACTTTCAGCCGATGCGACTTGTCTGTCGCTGAACAGTCGCTTTTTATGTATTCAGCACCTATGTATAATGTTGTAAAAATGCTCTAGAAGCTAAAGTCGCAGAAATGTCACACATATTTGGCCTGCAACTTTCTGTGCGACAAATTCAGACAGGAAAAATCAGTATAAATCCTTAGAAAATTATCCCCCAGTGTCTCCATCTGCTGGCGGTATTGAATAAGCATTGCTGCACTGATGGGGTATGCATTAGACGAAAAAAAAGAAGAAAAAGAAGAATAATACGCCCAGAAAAGAGGCGAAAAGGAGAAAAACGTAAAAAAACGTGAAAAAAAAGTAAGAGGAAGAGAAGGGAAAAAAAGGTGGAAATGGGTTTAAAAGTGATTTCGGCGGAGAAATATATATATATATATATATATATATATATATATATATATATATACGCGCACACACACACATATATATAAACGTATTCTCCGTTGAGATATTGCAGCCGCTGCTGTGTCCAGGCCCAGGAGCCTTAGCACTGTGCTGTGATGTCACTCAATACCACTGACATCACTAGGTGTAAACAACATCTCTCCTTTGCTGTGTATGTGACTATGGAGCTGTTTGGTGATGTCGTCTATTATGGCCTTCATAGAAGCAACAGGAGATTGTTGCATCCATCTAGAACCCTCAGAACTACAGTGCTATGATGTCACTCACTTCCACAGGCCTTGCAGAGTGTAAACAACAACAACCCAGCTTTGTCGTGTATGTAACCATAGGGATTGTGATGTCACCTAGAACCTTCACAGCAGCGACAGCTTTATGAGGAGCATCAGCACTGCTCTGCCTGAGCAGAACCATCACCGCCATAGGTTGTCAAATAACCCGGATTTAACCCACACAGGTAAGTCCAATGGGGTGCAGGCATGTCCTCTATGCTTACAGCTTCCCGTGGGTGTTGGTTTGATACCGTTTGGGGACAGCCAAGGAGGCATCTGCAGGCAACAAAGGTAGGTGTGTGCTTGTGTGTGTGTTTCCTATGCAGATCCTAAGCCCAGTGTCACATGCAAGTAGGAGGAGTAAGAAGGGTTCCTGGCAAATCCGGGTTATGGATTGCATTTAAAAAGGCCCCGTGGGAGTGCAATGGGCCCCTGTCTTGCTGCTTAGCAATAATGGTATGGGTTTAGGTTCTGCTGTGTGTACTGGTGGTTGACTGCCCCCCAGCCCAGAGTGTGCATGGAAAATTGTCTGGCAGCCTCCCTGACAGCAAGCAGTGATAGTGCCCATGAAGGGGACCTTGTTGGGCCCGCCCCTTTCACGGTTATCGCTTCTCGGCCTTTTGGCTAAGATCAAGTGTAGTATCTGTTCTTATCAGTTTAATATCTGATACGTCCCCTATCTGGGGACCATATATTAAATGGATTTTTGAGAACGGGGGCCGATTTCGAAGCTTGCTTCCGTCGCCCTATGCATTGACCCGATATGGCAGTATCTTCGGGTACAGTGCACCACCCCCTTACAGGGTTAAAAAGAAAGATTCCTACTTTCATTGCTACCTGCTTGCTGGCTAGCCAGCTAGCCAGCCCTGTGGGCCTTGCTGCTGCTGCTGCTGCTGCTGCAGCCAAAAAACAAAAGGTGGTGCTGCTGCTGCTTCTGCTGCTTCTGCTTGTGTCTGGCCGCTGTTGGAGCGTCCAGGCACAGGACTTCTGCTGCTGCTGACTAAATGGCCTCCTTAATTGGATCATTTGAGTAGCCAGCACACCTGTGCAGGTAGGGCATGACATGATAGGCAGCTGCCTTGATAGCGGGTGGGTGCTGAATGTTCCTAATTGACAAAATAAGATTAATGCTTATGAAGAAATATAAAATCTCATCCCTTCCCCAATATCGCGCCACACCCCTACCCCTTAATTCCCTGGTTGAACTTGATGGACATATGTCTTTTTTCGACCGTACTAACTATGTAACTATGTAACATAACATGGGGGGGTCTCCTGGCTGTTCACACAGGTGTGTCATTGCTGTACATTGACCATGCATTGCTTCTGTGGTATTGCAAAGGCAAAGACAAATGCTTCCAGCCATCCATTGCACTAATGGATTGGTCATCAGCTGGCTGTCTATGTCCCGCATCAATATAGACCAAAGTACAGAGGGTTAGGCTATGCTATAGTGCACCTACCTGATGCATCAGAAGGTGCGAGGCCCTTGCTAAATTCTGTGCACAGACTTTGAGATCTATGCTTTAGACTGTATCTAAACCTGCTCCAACATGGACTGACATTCTGGCCTACTTTCAGCCGATGCGACTTGTCTGTCGCTGAACAGTCGCTTTTTATGTATTCAGCACCTATGTATAATGTTGTAAAAATGCTCTAGAAGCTAAAGTCGCAGAAATGTCACACATATTTGGCCTGCAACTTTCTGTGCGACAAATTCAGACAGGAAAAATCAGTATAAATCCTTAGAAAATTATCCCCCAGTGTCTCCATCTGCTGGCGGTATTGAATAAGCATTGCTGCACTGATGGGGTATGCATTAGACGAAAAAAAAGAAGAAAAAGAAGAATAATACGCCCAGAAAAGAGGCGAAAAGGAGAAAAACGTAAAAAAACGTGAAAAAAAAGTAAGAGGAAGAGAAGGGAAAAAAAGGTGGAAATGGGTTTAAAAGTGATTTCGGCGGAGAAATATATATATATATATATATATATATATATATATATATATATACACGCGCACACACACACATATATATAAACGTATTCTCCGTTGAGATATTGCAGCCGCTGCTGTGTCCAGGCCCAGGAGCCTTAGCACTGTGCTGTGATGTCACTCAATACCACTGACATCACTAGGTGTAAACAACATCTCTCCTTTGCTGTGTATGTGACTATGGAGCTGTTTGGTGATGTCGTCTATTATGGCCTTCATAGAAGCAACAGGAGATTGTTGCATCCATCTAGAACCCTCAGAACTACAGTGCTATGATGTCACTCACTTCCACAGGCCTTGCAGAGTGTAAACAACAACAACCCAGCTTTGTCGTGTATGTAACCATAGGGATTGTGATGTCACCTAGAACCTTCACAGCAGCGACAGCTTTATGAGGAGCATCAGCACTGCTCTGCCTGAGCAGAACCATCACCGCCATAGGTTGTCAAATAACCCGGATTTAACCCACACAGGTAAGTCCAATGGGGTGCAGGCATGTCCTCTATGCTTACAGCTTCCCGTGGGTGTTGGTTTGATACCGTTTGGGGACAGCCAAGGAGGCATCTGCAGGCAACAAAGGTAGGTGTGTGCTTGTGTGTGTGTTTCCTATGCAGATCCTAAGCCCAGTGTCACATGCAAGTAGGAGGAGTAAGAAGGGTTCCTGGCAAATCCGGGTTATGGATTGCATTTAAAAAGGCCCCGTGGGAGTGCAATGGGCCCCTGTCTTGCTGCTTAGCAATAATGGTATGGGTTTAGGTTCTGCTGTGTGTACTGGTGGTTGACTGCCCCCCAGCCCAGAGTGTGCATGGAAAATTGTCTGGCAGCCTCCCTGACAGCAAGCAGTGATAGTGCCCATGAAGGGGACCTTGTTGGGCCCGCCCCTTTCACGGTTATCGCTTCTCGGCCTTTTGGCTAAGATCAAGTGTAGTATCTGTTCTTATCAGTTTAATATCTGATACGTCCCCTATCTGGGGACCATATATTAAATGGATTTTTGAGAACGGGGGCCGATTTCGAAGCTTGCTTCCGTCGCCCTATGCATTGACCCGATATGGCAGTATCTTCGGGTACAGTGCACCACCCCCTTACAGGGTTAAAAAGAAAGATTCCTACTTTCATTGCTACCTGCTTGCTGGCTAGCCAGCTAGCCAGCCCTGTGGGCCTTGCTGCTGCTGCTGCTGCTGCTGCAGCCAAAAAACAAAAGGTGGTGCTGCTGCTGCTTCTGCTGCTTCTGCTTGTGTCTGGCCGCTGTTGGAGCGTCCAGGCACAGGACTTCTGCTGCTGCTGACTAAATGGCCTCCTTAATTGGATCATTTGAGTAGCCAGCACACCTGTGCAGGTAGGGCATGACATGATAGGCAGCTGCCTTGATAGCGGGTGGGTGCTGAATGTTCCTAATTGACAAAATAAGATTAATGCTTATGAAGAAATATAAAATCTCATCCCTTCCCCAATATCGCGCCACACCCCTACCCCTTAATTCCCTGGTTGAACTTGATGGACATATGTCTTTTTTCGACCGTACTAACTATGTAACTATGTAACATAACATGGGGGGGTCTCCTGGCTGTTCACACAGGTGTGTCATTGCTGTACATTGACCATGCATTGCTTCTGTGGTATTGCAAAGGCAAAGACAAATGCTTCCAGCCATCCATTGCACTAATGGATTGGTCATCAGCTGGCTGTCTATGTCCCGCATCAATATAGACCAAAGTACAGAGGGTTAGGCTATGCTATAGTGCACCTACCTGATGCATCAGAAGGTGCGAGGCCCTTGCTAAATTCTGTGCACAGACTTTGAGATCTATGCTTTAGACTGTATCTAAACCTGCTCCAACATGGACTGACATTCTGGCCTACTTTCAGCCGATGCGACTTGTCTGTCGCTGAACAGTCGCTTTTTATGTATTCAGCACCTATGTATAATGTTGTAAAAATGCTCTAGAAGCTAAAGTCGCAGAAATGTCACACATATTTGGCCTGCAACTTTCTGTGCGACAAATTCAGACAGGAAAAATCAGTATAAATCCTTAGAAAATTATCCCCCAGTGTCTCCATCTGCTGGCGGTATTGAATAAGCATTGCTGCACTGATGGGGTATGCATTAGACGAAAAAAAAGAAGAAAAAGAAGAATAATACGCCCAGAAAAGAGGCGAAAAGGAGAAAAACGTAAAAAAACGTGAAAAAAAAGTAAGAGGAAGAGAAGGGAAAAAAAGGTGGAAATGGGTTTAAAAGTGATTTCGGCGGAGAAATATATATATATATATATATATATATATATATATATATATATATATATACGCGCACACACACACATATATATAAACGTATTCTCCGTTGAGATATTGCAGCCGCTGCTGTGTCCAGGCCCAGGAGCCTTAGCACTGTGCTGTGATGTCACTCAATACCACTGACATCACTAGGTGTAAACAACATCTCTCCTTTGCTGTGTATGTGACTATGGAGCTGTTTGGTGATGTCGTCTATTATGGCCTTCATAGAAGCAACAGGAGATTGTTGCATCCATCTAGAACCCTCAGAACTACAGTGCTATGATGTCACTCACTTCCACAGGCCTTGCAGAGTGTAAACAACAACAACCCAGCTTTGTCGTGTATGTAACCATAGGGATTGTGATGTCACCTAGAACCTTCACAGCAGCGACAGCTTTATGAGGAGCATCAGCACTGCTCTGCCTGAGCAGAACCATCACCGCCATAGGTTGTCAAATAACCCGGATTTAACCCACACAGGTAAGTCCAATGGGGTGCAGGCATGTCCTCTATGCTTACAGCTTCCCGTGGGTGTTGGTTTGATACCGTTTGGGGACAGCCAAGGAGGCATCTGCAGGCAACAAAGGTAGGTGTGTGCTTGTGTGTGTGTTTCCTATGCAGATCCTAAGCCCAGTGTCACATGCAAGTAGGAGGAGTAAGAAGGGTTCCTGGCAAATCCGGGTTATGGATTGCATTTAAAAAGGCCCCGTGGGAGTGCAATGGGCCCCTGTCTTGCTGCTTAGCAATAATGGTATGGGTTTAGGTTCTGCTGTGTGTACTGGTGGTTGACTGCCCCCCAGCCCAGAGTGTGCATGGAAAATTGTCTGGCAGCCTCCCTGACAGCAAGCAGTGATAGTGCCCATGAAGGGGACCTTGTTGGGCCCGCCCCTTTCACGGTTATCGCTTCTCGGCCTTTTGGCTAAGATCAAGTGTAGTATCTGTTCTTATCAGTTTAATATCTGATACGTCCCCTATCTGGGGACCATATATTAAATGGATTTTTGAGAACGGGGGCCGATTTCGAAGCTTGCTTCCGTCGCCCTATGCATTGACCCGATATGGCAGTATCTTCGGGTACAGTGCACCACCCCCTTACAGGGTTAAAAAGAAAGATTCCTACTTTCATTGCTACCTGCTTGCTGGCTAGCCAGCTAGCCAGCCCTGTGGGCCTTGCTGCTGCTGCTGCTGCTGCTGCAGCCAAAAAACAAAAGGTGGTGCTGCTGCTGCTTCTGCTGCTTCTGCTTGTGTCTGGCCGCTGTTGGAGCGTCCAGGCACAGGACTTCTGCTGACTAAATGGCCTCCTTAATTGGATCATTTGAGTAGCCAGCACACCTGTGCAGGTAGGGCATGACATGATAGGCAGCTGCCTTGATAGCGGGTGGGTGCTGAATGTTCCTAATTGACAAAATAAGATTAATGCTTATGAAGAAATATAAAATCTCATCCCTTCCCCAATATCGCGCCACACCCCTACCCCTTAATTCCCTGGTTGAACTTGATGGACATATGTCTTTTTTCGACCGTACTAACTATGTAACTATGTAACATAACATGGGGGGGTCTCCTGGCTGTTCACACAGGTGTGTCATTGCTGTACATTGACCATGCATTGCTTCTGTGGTATTGCAAAGGCAAAGACAAATGCTTCCAGCCATCCATTGCACTAATGGATTGGTCATCAGCTGGCTGTCTATGTCCCGCATCAATATAGACCAAAGTACAGAGGGTTAGGCTATGCTATAGTGCACCTACCTGATGCATCAGAAGGTGCGAGGCCCTTGCTAAATTCTGTGCACAGACTTTGAGATCTATGCTTTAGACTGTATCTAAACCTGCTCCAACATGGACTGACATTCTGGCCTACTTTCAGCCGATGCGACTTGTCTGTCGCTGAACAGTCGCTTTTTATGTATTCAGCACCTATGTATAATGTTGTAAAAATGCTCTAGAAGCTAAAGTCGCAGAAATGTCACACATATTTGGCCTGCAACTTTCTGTGCGACAAATTCAGACAGGAAAAATCAGTATAAATCCTTAGAAAATTATCCCCCAGTGTCTCCATCTGCTGGCGGTATTGAATAAGCATTGCTGCACTGATGGGGTATGCATTAGACGAAAAAAAAGAAGAAAAAGAAGAATAATACGCCCAGAAAAGAGGCGAAAAGGAGAAAAACGTAAAAAAACGTGAAAAAAAAGTAAGAGGAAGAGAAGGGAAAAAAAGGTGGAAATGGGTTTAAAAGTGATTTCGGCGGAGAAATATATATATATATATATATATATATATATATATATATATATATACGCGCACACACACACATATATATAAACGTATTCTCCGTTGAGATATTGCAGCCGCTGCTGTGTCCAGGCCCAGGAGCCTTAGCACTGTGCTGTGATGTCACTCAATACCACTGACATCACTAGGTGTAAACAACATCTCTCCTTTGCTGTGTATGTGACTATGGAGCTGTTTGGTGATGTCGTCTATTATGGCCTTCATAGAAGCAACAGGAGATTGTTGCATCCATCTAGAACCCTCAGAACTACAGTGCTATGATGTCACTCACTTCCACAGGCCTTGCAGAGTGTAAACAACAACAACCCAGCTTTGTCGTGTATGTAACCATAGGGATTGTGATGTCACCTAGAACCTTCACAGCAGCGACAGCTTTATGAGGAGCATCAGCACTGCTCTGCCTGAGCAGAACCATCACCGCCATAGGTTGTCAAATAACCCGGATTTAACCCACACAGGTAAGTCCAATGGGGTGCAGGCATGTCCTCTATGCTTACAGCTTCCCGTGGGTGTTGGTTTGATACCGTTTGGGGACAGCCAAGGAGGCATCTGCAGGCAACAAAGGTAGGTGTGTGCTTGTGTGTGTGTTTCCTATGCAGATCCTAAGCCCAGTGTCACATGCAAGTAGGAGGAGTAAGAAGGGTTCCTGGCAAATCCGGGTTATGGATTGCATTTAAAAAGGCCCCGTGGGAGTGCAATG
Organism: Hyla sarda; assembly: GCF_029499605.1. Taxonomy (NCBI): domain Eukaryota; kingdom Metazoa; phylum Chordata; class Amphibia; order Anura; family Hylidae; genus Hyla; species Hyla sarda. The sequence continues at coordinate 43,366 of NW_026608812.1, read as the reverse complement.
GGCCCCTGTCTTGCTGCTTAGCAATAATGGTATGGGTTTAGGTTCTGCTGTGTGTACTGGTGGTTGACTGCCCCCCAGCCCAGAGTGTGCATGGAAAATTGTCTGGCAGCCTCCCTGACAGCAAGCAGTGATAGTGCCCATGAAGGGGACCTTGTTGGGCCCGCCCCTTTCACGGTTATCGCTTCTCGGCCTTTTGGCTAAGATCAAGTGTAGTATCTGTTCTTATCAGTTTAATATCTGATACGTCCCCTATCTGGGGACCATATATTAAATGGATTTTTGAGAACGGGGGCCGATTTCGAAGCTTGCTTCCGTCGCCCTATGCATTGACCCGATATGGCAGTATCTTCGGGTACAGTGCACCACCCCCTTACAGGGTTAAAAAGAAAGATTCCTACTTTCATTGCTACCTGCTTGCTGGCTAGCCAGCTAGCCAGCCCTGTGGGCCTTGCTGCTGCTGCTGCTGCTGCTGCAGCCAAAAAACAAAAGGTGGTGCTGCTGCTGCTTCTGCTGCTTCTGCTTGTGTCTGGCCGCTGTTGGAGCGTCCAGGCACAGGACTTCTGCTGCTGCTGACTAAATGGCCTCCTTAATTGGATCATTTGAGTAGCCAGCACACCTGTGCAGGTAGGGCATGACATGATAGGCAGCTGCCTTGATAGCGGGTGGGTGCTGAATGTTCCTAATTGACAAAATAAGATTAATGCTTATGAAGAAATATAAAATCTCATCCCTTCCCCAATATCGCGCCACACCCCTACCCCTTAATTCCCTGGTTGAACTTGATGGACATATGTCTTTTTTCGACCGTACTAACTATGTAACTATGTAACATAACATGGGGGGGTCTCCTGGCTGTTCACACAGGTGTGTCATTGCTGTACATTGACCATGCATTGCTTCTGTGGTATTGCAAAGGCAAAGACAAATGCTTCCAGCCATCCATTGCACTAATGGATTGGTCATCAGCTGGCTGTCTATGTCCCGCATCAATATAGACCAAAGTACAGAGGGTTAGGCTATGCTATAGTGCACCTACCTGATGCATCAGAAGGTGCGAGGCCCTTGCTAAATTCTGTGCACAGACTTTGAGATCTATGCTTTAGACTGTATCTAAACCTGCTCCAACATGGACTGACATTCTGGCCTACTTTCAGCCGATGCGACTTGTCTGTCGCTGAACAGTCGCTTTTTATGTATTCAGCACCTATGTATAATGTTGTAAAAATGCTCTAGAAGCTAAAGTCGCAGAAATGTCACACATATTTGGCCTGCAACTTTCTGTGCGACAAATTCAGACAGGAAAAATCAGTATAAATCCTTAGAAAATTATCCCCCAGTGTCTCCATCTGCTGGCGGTATTGAATAAGCATTGCTGCACTGATGGGGTATGCATTAGACGAAAAAAAAGAAGAAAAAGAAGAATAATACGCCCAGAAAAGAGGCGAAAAGGAGAAAAACGTAAAAAAACGTGAAAAAAAAGTAAGAGGAAGAGAAGGGAAAAAAAGGTGGAAATGGGTTTAAAAGTGATTTCGGCGGAGAAATATATATATATATATATATATATATATATATATATATATATACGCGCACACACACACATATATATAAACGTATTCTCCGTTGAGATATTGCAGCCGCTGCTGTGTCCAGGCCCAGGAGCCTTAGCACTGTGCTGTGATGTCACTCAATACCACTGACATCACTAGGTGTAAACAACATCTCTCCTTTGCTGTGTATGTGACTATGGAGCTGTTTGGTGATGTCGTCTATTATGGCCTTCATAGAAGCAACAGGAGATTGTTGCATCCATCTAGAACCCTCAGAACTACAGTGCTATGATGTCACTCACTTCCACAGGCCTTGCAGAGTGTAAACAACAACAACCCAGCTTTGTCGTGTATGTAACCATAGGGATTGTGATGTCACCTAGAACCTTCACAGCAGCGACAGCTTTATGAGGAGCATCAGCACTGCTCTGCCTGAGCAGAACCATCACCGCCATAGGTTGTCAAATAACCCGGATTTAACCCACACAGGTAAGTCCAATGGGGTGCAGGCATGTCCTCTATGCTTACAGCTTCCCGTGGGTGTTGGTTTGATACCGTTTGGGGACAGCCAAGGAGGCATCTGCAGGCAACAAAGGTAGGTGTGTGCTTGTGTGTGTGTTTCCTATGCAGATCCTAAGCCCAGTGTCACATGCAAGTAGGAGGAGTAAGAAGGGTTCCTGGCAAATCCGGGTTATGGATTGCATTTAAAAAGGCCCCGTGGGAGTGCAATGGGCCCCTGTCTTGCTGCTTAGCAATAATGGTATGGGTTTAGGTTCTGCTGTGTGTACTGGTGGTTGACTGCCCCCCAGCCCAGAGTGTGCATGGAAAATTGTCTGGCAGCCTCCCTGACAGCAAGCAGTGATAGTGCCCATGAAGGGGACCTTGTTGGGCCCGCCCCTTTCACGGTTATCGCTTCTCGGCCTTTTGGCTAAGATCAAGTGTAGTATCTGTTCTTATCAGTTTAATATCTGATACGTCCCCTATCTGGGGACCATATATTAAATGGATTTTTGAGAACGGGGGCCGATTTCGAAGCTTGCTTCCGTCGCCCTATGCATTGACCCGATATGGCAGTATCTTCGGGTACAGTGCACCACCCCCTTACAGGGTTAAAAAGAAAGATTCCTACTTTCATTGCTACCTGCTTGCTGGCTAGCCAGCTAGCCAGCCCTGTGGGCCTTGCTGCTGCTGCTGCTGCTGCTGCAGCCAAAAAACAAAAGGTGGTGCTGCTGCTGCTTCTGCTGCTTCTGCTTGTGTCTGGCCGCTGTTGGAGCGTCCAGGCACAGGACTTCTGCTGCTGCTGACTAAATGGCCTCCTTAATTGGATCATTTGAGTAGCCAGCACACCTGTGCAGGTAGGGCATGACATGATAGGCAGCTGCCTTGATAGCGGGTGGGTGCTGAATGTTCCTAATTGACAAAATAAGATTAATGCTTATGAAGAAATATAAAATCTCATCCCTTCCCCAATATCGCGCCACACCCCTACCCCTTAATTCCCTGGTTGAACTTGATGGACATATGTCTTTTTTCGACCGTACTAACTATGTAACTATGTAACATAACATGGGGGGGTCTCCTGGCTGTTCACACAGGTGTGTCATTGCTGTACATTGACCATGCATTGCTTCTGTGGTATTGCAAAGGCAAAGACAAATGCTTCCAGCCATCCATTGCACTAATGGATTGGTCATCAGCTGGCTGTCTATGTCCCGCATCAATATAGACCAAAGTACAGAGGGTTAGGCTATGCTATAGTGCACCTACCTGATGCATCAGAAGGTGCGAGGCCCTTGCTAAATTCTGTGCACAGACTTTGAGATCTATGCTTTAGACTGTATCTAAACCTGCTCCAACATGGACTGACATTCTGGCCTACTTTCAGCCGATGCGACTTGTCTGTCGCTGAACAGTCGCTTTTTATGTATTCAGCACCTATGTATAATGTTGTAAAAATGCTCTAGAAGCTAAAGTCGCAGAAATGTCACACATATTTGGCCTGCAACTTTCTGTGCGACAAATTCAGACAGGAAAAATCAGTATAAATCCTTAGAAAATTATCCCCCAGTGTCTCCATCTGCTGGCGGTATTGAATAAGCATTGCTGCACTGATGGGGTATGCATTAGACGAAAAAAAAGAAGAAAAAGAAGAATAATACGCCCAGAAAAGAGGCGAAAAGGAGAAAAACGTAAAAAAACGTGAAAAAAAAGTAAGAGGAGAAGGGAAAAAAAGGTGGAAATGGGTTTAAAAGTGATTTCGGCGGAGTATATATATATATATATATATATATATATATATATATATATATACGCGCACACACACACATATATATAAACGTATTCTCCGTTGAGATATTGCAGCCGCTGCTTGTCCAGGCCCAGGAGCCTTAGCACTGTGCTGTGATGTCACTCAATACCACTGACATCACTAGGTGTAAACAACATCTCTCCTTTGCTGTGTATGTGACTATGGAGCTGTTTGGTGATGTCGTCTATTATGGCCTTCATAGAAGCAACAGGAGATTGTTGCATCCATCTAGAACCCTCAGAACTACAGTGCTATGATGTCACTCACTTCCACAGGCCTTGCAGAGTGTAAACAACAACAACCCAGCTTTGTCGTGTATGTAACCATAGGGATTGTGATGTCACCTAGAACCTTCACAGCAGCGACAGCTTTATGAGGAGCATCAGCACTGCTCTGCCTGAGCAGAACCATCACCGCCATAGGTTGTCAAATAACCCGGATTTAACCCACACAGGTAAGTCCAATGGGGTGCAGGCATGTCCTCTATGCTTACAGCTTCCCGTGGGTGTTGGTTTGATACCGTTTGGGGACAGCCAAGGAGGCATCTGCAGGCAACAAAGGTAGGTGTGTGCTTGTGTGTGTGTTTCCTATGCAGATCCTAAGCCCAGTGTCACATGCAAGTAGGAGGAGTAAGAAGGGTTCCTGGCAAATCCGGGTTATGGATTGCATTTAAAAAGGCCCCGTGGGAGTGCAATGGGCCCCTGTCTTGCTGCTTAGCAATAATGGTATGGGTTTAGGTTCTGCTGTGTGTACTGGTGGTTGACTGCCCCCCAGCCCAGAGTGTGCATGGAAAATTGTCTGGCAGCCTCCCTGACAGCAAGCAGTGATAGTGCCCATGAAGGGGACCTTGTTGGGCCCGCCCCTTTCACGGTTATCGCTTCTCGGCCTTTTGGCTAAGATCAAGTGTAGTATCTGTTCTTATCAGTTTAATATCTGATACGTCCCCTATCTGGGGACCATATATTAAATGGATTTTTGAGAACGGGGGCCGATTTCGAAGCTTGCTTCCGTCGCCCTATGCATTGACCCGATATGGCAGTATCTTCGGGTACAGTGCACCACCCCCTTACAGGGTTAAAAAGAAAGATTCCTACTTTCATTGCTACCTGCTTGCTGGCTAGCCAGCTAGCCAGCCCTGTGGGCCTTGCTGCTGCTGCTGCTGCTGCTGCAGCCAAAAAACAAAAGGTGGTGCTGCTGCTGCTTCTGCTGCTTCTGCTTGTGTCTGGCCGCTGTTGGAGCGTCCAGGCACAGGACTTCTGCTGCTGCTGACTAAATGGCCTCCTTAATTGGATCATTTGAGTAGCCAGCACACCTGTGCAGGTAGGGCATGACATGATAGGCAGCTGCCTTGATAGCGGGTGGGTGCTGAATGTTCCTAATTGACAAAATAAGATTAATGCTTATGAAGAAATATAAAATCTCATCCCTTCCCCAATATCGCGCCACACCCCTACCCCTTAATTCCCTGGTTGAACTTGATGGACATATGTCTTTTTTCGACCGTACTAACTATGTAACTATGTAACATAACATGGGGGGGTCTCCTGGCTGTTCACACAGGTGTGTCATTGCTGTACATTGACCATGCATTGCTTCTGTGGTATTGCAAAGGCAAAGACAAATGCTTCCAGCCATCCATTGCACTAATGGATTGGTCATCAGCTGGCTGTCTATGTCCCGCATCAATATAGACCAAAGTACAGAGGGTTAGGCTATGCTATAGTGCACCTACCTGATGCATCAGAAGGTGCGAGGCCCTTGCTAAATTCTGTGCACAGACTTTGAGATCTATGCTTTAGACTGTATCTAAACCTGCTCCAACATGGACTGACATTCTGGCCTACTTTCAGCCGATGCGACTTGTCTGTCGCTGAACAGTCGCTTTTTATGTATTCAGCACCTATGTATAATGTTGTAAAAATGCTCTAGAAGCTAAAGTCGCAGAAATGTCACACATATTTGGCCTGCAACTTTCTGTGCGACAAATTCAGACAGGAAAAATCAGTATAAATCCTTAGAAAATTATCCCCCAGTGTCTCCATCTGCTGGCGGTATTGAATAAGCATTGCTGCACTGATGGGGTATGCATTAGACGAAAAAAAAGAAGAAAAAGAAGAATAATACGCCCAGAAAAGAGGCGAAAAGGAGAAAAACGTAAAAAAACGTGAAAAAAAAGTAAGAGGAAGAGAAGGGAAAAAAAGGTGGAAATGGGTTTAAAAGTGATTTCGGCGGAGAAATATATATATATATATATATATATATATATATATATATATATACGCGCACACACACACATATATATAAACGTATTCTCCGTTGAGATATTGCAGCCGCTGCTGTGTCCAGGCCCAGGAGCCTTAGCACTGTGCTGTGATGTCACTCAATACCACTGACATCACTAGGTGTAAACAACATCTCTCCTTTGCTGTGTATGTGACTATGGAGCTGTTTGGTGATGTCGTCTATTATGGCCTTCATAGAAGCAACAGGAGATTGTTGCATCCATCTAGAACCCTCAGAACTACAGTGCTATGATGTCACTCACTTCCACAGGCCTTGCAGAGTGTAAACAACAACAACCCAGCTTTGTCGTGTATGTAACCATAGGGATTGTGATGTCACCTAGAACCTTCACAGCAGCGACAGCTTTATGAGGAGCATCAGCACTGCTCTGCCTGAGCAGAACCATCACCGCCATAGGTTGTCAAATAACCCGGATTTAACCCACACAGGTAAGTCCAATGGGGTGCAGGCATGTCCTCTATGCTTACAGCTTCCCGTGGGTGTTGGTTTGATACCGTTTGGGGACAGCCAAGGAGGCATCTGCAGGCAACAAAGGTAGGTGTGTGCTTGTGTGTGTGTTTCCTATGCAGATCCTAAGCCCAGTGTCACATGCAAGTAGGAGGAGTAAGAAGGGTTCCTGGCAAATCCGGGTTATGGATTGCATTTAAAAAGGCCCCGTGGGAGTGCAATGGGCCCCTGTCTTGCTGCTTAGCAATAATGGTATGGGTTTAGGTTCTGCTGTGTGTACTGGTGGTTGACTGCCCCCCAGCCCAGAGTGTGCATGGAAAATTGTCTGGCAGCCTCCCTGACAGCAAGCAGTGATAGTGCCCATGAAGGGGACCTTGTTGGGCCCGCCCCTTTCACGGTTATCGCTTCTCGGCCTTTTGGCTAAGATCAAGTGTAGTATCTGTTCTTATCAGTTTAATATCTGATACGTCCCCTATCTGGGGACCATATATTAAATGGATTTTTGAGAACGGGGGCCGATTTCGAAGCTTGCTTCCGTCGCCCTATGCATTGACCCGATATGGCAGTATCTTCGGGTACAGTGCACCACCCCCTTACAGGGTTAAAAAGAAAGATTCCTACTTTCATTGCTACCTGCTTGCTGGCTAGCCAGCTAGCCAGCCCTGTGGGCCTTGCTGCTGCTGCTGCTGCTGCTGCAGCCAAAAAACAAAAGGTGGTGCTGCTGCTGCTTCTGCTGCTTCTGCTTGTGTCTGGCCGCTGTTGGAGCGTCCAGGCACAGGACTTCTGCTGCTGCTGACTAAATGGCCTCCTTAATTGGATCATTTGAGTAGCCAGCACACCTGTGCAGGTAGGGCATGACATGATAGGCAGCTGCCTTGATAGCGGGTGGGTGCTGAATGTTCCTAATTGACAAAATAAGATTAATGCTTATGAAGAAATATAAAATCTCATCCCTTCCCCAATATCGCGCCACACCCCTACCCCTTAATTCCCTGGTTGAACTTGATGGACATATGTCTTTTTTCGACCGTACTAACTATGTAACTATGTAACATAACATGGGGGGGTCTCCTGGCTGTTCACACAGGTGTGTCATTGCTGTACATTGACCATGCATTGCTTCTGTGGTATTGCAAAGGCAAAGACAAATGCTTCCAGCCATCCATTGCACTAATGGATTGGTCATCAGCTGGCTGTCTATGTCCCGCATCAATATAGACCAAAGTACAGAGGGTTAGGCTATGCTATAGTGCACCTACCTGATGCATCAGAAGGTGCGAGGCCCTTGCTAAATTCTGTGCACAGACTTTGAGATCTATGCTTTAGACTGTATCTAAACCTGCTCCAACATGGACTGACATTCTGGCCTACTTTCAGCCGATGCGACTTGTCTGTCGCTGAACAGTCGCTTTTTATGTATTCAGCACCTATGTATAATGTTGTAAAAATGCTCTAGAAGCTAAAGTCGCAGAAATGTCACACATATTTGGCCTGCAACTTTCTGTGCGACAAATTCAGACAGGAAAAATCAGTATAAATCCTTAGAAAATTATCCCCCAGTGTCTCCATCTGCTGGCGGTATTGAATAAGCATTGCTGCACTGATGGGGTATGCATTAGACGAAAAAAAAGAAGAAAAAGAAGAATAATACGCCCAGAAAAGAGGCGAAAAGGAGAAAAACGTAAAAAAACGTGAAAAAAAAGTAAGAGGAAGAGAAGGGAAAAAAAGGTGGAAATGGGTTTAAAAGTGATTTCGGCGGAGAAATATATATATATATATATATATATATATATATATATATATATATACGCGCACACACACACATATATATAAACGTATTCTCCGTTGAGATATTGCAGCCGCTGCTGTGTCCAGGCCCAGGAGCCTTAGCACTGTGCTGTGATGTCACTCAATACCACTGACATCACTAGGTGTAAACAACATCTCTCCTTTGCTGTGTATGTGACTATGGAGCTGTTTGGTGATGTCGTCTATTATGGCCTTCATAGAAGCAACAGGAGATTGTTGCATCCATCTAGAACCCTCAGAACTACAGTGCTATGATGTCACTCACTTCCACAGGCCTTGCAGAGTGTAAACAACAACAACCCAGCTTTGTCGTGTATGTAACCATAGGGATTGTGATGTCACCTAGAACCTTCACAGCAGCGACAGCTTTATGAGGAGCATCAGCACTGCTCTGCCTGAGCAGAACCATCACCGCCATAGGTTGTCAAATAACCCGGATTTAACCCACACAGGTAAGTCCAATGGGGTGCAGGCATGTCCTCTATGCTTACAGCTTCCCGTGGGTGTTGGTTTGATACCGTTTGGGGACAGCCAAGGAGGCATCTGCAGGCAACAAAGGTAGGTGTGTGCTTGTGTGTGTGTTTCCTATGCAGATCCTAAGCCCAGTGTCACATGCAAGTAGGAGGAGTAAGAAGGGTTCCTGGCAAATCCGGGTTATGGATTGCATTTAAAAAGGCCCCGTGGGAGTGCAATGGGCCCCTGTCTTGCTGCTTAGCAATAATGGTATGGGTTTAGGTTCTGCTGTGTGTACTGGTGGTTGACTGCCCCCCAGCCCAGAGTGTGCATGGAAAATTGTCTGGCAGCCTCCCTGACAGCAAGCAGTGATAGTGCCCATGAAGGGGACCTTGTTGGGCCCGCCCCTTTCACGGTTATCGCTTCTCGGCCTTTTGGCTAAGATCAAGTGTAGTATCTGTTCTTATCAGTTTAATATCTGATACGTCCCCTATCTGGGGACCATATATTAAATGGATTTTTGAGAACGGGGGCCGATTTCGAAGCTTGCTTCCGTCGCCCTATGCATTGACCCGATATGGCAGTATCTTCGGGTACAGTGCACCACCCCCTTACAGGGTTAAAAAGAAAGATTCCTACTTTCATTGCTACCTGCTTGCTGGCTAGCCAGCTAGCCAGCCCTGTGGGCCTTGCTGCTGCTGCTGCTGCTGCTGCAGCCAAAAAACAAAAGGTGGTGCTGCTGCTGCTTCTGCTGCTTCTGCTTGTGTCTGGCCGCTGTTGGAGCGTCCAGGCACAGGACTTCTGCTGCTGCTGACTAAATGGCCTCCTTAATTGGATCATTTGAGTAGCCAGCACACCTGTGCAGGTAGGGCATGACATGATAGGCAGCTGCCTTGATAGCGGGTGGGTGCTGAATGTTCCTAATTGACAAAATAAGATTAATGCTTATGAAGAAATATAAAATCTCATCCCTTCCCCAATATCGCGCCACACCCCTACCCCTTAATTCCCTGGTTGAACTTGATGGACATATGTCTTTTTTCGACCGTACTAACTATGTAACTATGTAACATAACATGGGGGGGTCTCCTGGCTGTTCACACAGGTGTGTCATTGCTGTACATTGACCATGCATTGCTTCTGTGGTATTGCAAAGGCAAAGACAAATGCTTCCAGCCATCCATTGCACTAATGGATTGGTCATCAGCTGGCTGTCTATGTCCCGCATCAATATAGACCAAAGTACAGAGGGTTAGGCTATGCTATAGTGCACCTACCTGATGCATCAGAAGGTGCGAGGCCCTTGCTAAATTCTGTGCACAGACTTTGAGATCTATGCTTTAGACTGTATCTAAACCTGCTCCAACATGGACTGACATTCTGGCCTACTTTCAGCCGATGCGACTTGTCTGTCGCTGAACAGTCGCTTTTTATGTATTCAGCACCTATGTATAATGTTGTAAAAATGCTCTAGAAGCTAAAGTCGCAGAAATGTCACACATATTTGGCCTGCAACTTTCTGTGCGACAAATTCAGACAGGAAAAATCAGTATAAATCCTTAGAAAATTATCCCCCAGTGTCTCCATCTGCTGGCGGTATTGAATAAGCATTGCTGCACTGATGGGGTATGCATTAGACGAAAAAAAAGAAGAAAAAGAAGAATAATACGCCCAGAAAAGAGGCGAAAAGGAGAAAAACGTAAAAAAACGTGAAAAAAAAGTAAGAGGAAGAGAAGGGAAAAAAAGGTGGAAATGGGTTTAAAAGTGATTTCGGCGGAGAAATATATATATATATATATATATATATATATATATATATATATATATATACGCGCACACACACACATATATATAAACGTATTCTCCGTTGAGATATTGCAGCCGCTGCTGTGTCCAGGCCCAGGAGCCTTAGCACTGTGCTGTGATGTCACTCAATACCACTGACATCACTAGGTGTAAACAACATCTCTCCTTTGCTGTGTATGTGACTATGGAGCTGTTTGGTGATGTCGTCTATTATGGCCTTCATAGAAGCAACAGGAGATTGTTGCATCCATCTAGAACCCTCAGAACTACAGTGCTATGATGTCACTCACTTCCACAGGCCTTGCAGAGTGTAAACAACAACAACCCAGCTTTGTCGTGTATGTAACCATAGGGATTGTGATGTCACCTAGAACCTTCACAGCAGCGACAGCTTTATGAGGAGCATCAGCACTGCTCTGCCTGAGCAGAACCATCACCGCCATAGGTTGTCAAATAACCCGGATTTAACCCACACAGGTAAGTCCAATGGGGTGCAGGCATGTCCTCTATGCTTACAGCTTCCCGTGGGTGTTGGTTTGATACCGTTTGGGGACAGCCAAGGAGGCATCTGCAGGCAACAAAGGTAGGTGTGTGCTTGTGTGTGTGTTTCCTATGCAGATCCTAAGCCCAGTGTCACATGCAAGTAGGAGGAGTAAGAAGGGTTCCTGGCAAATCCGGGTTATGGATTGCATTTAAAAAGGCCCCGTGGGAGTGCAATGGGCCCCTGTCTTGCTGCTTAGCAATAATGGTATGGGTTTAGGTTCTGCTGTGTGTACTGGTGGTTGACTGCCCCCCAGCCCAGAGTGTGCATGGAAAATTGTCTGGCAGCCTCCCTGACAGCAAGCAGTGATAGTGCCCATGAAGGGGACCTTGTTGGGCCCGCCCCTTTCACGGTTATCGCTTCTCGGCCTTTTGGCTAAGATCAAGTGTAGTATCTGTTCTTATCAGTTTAATATCTGATACGTCCCCTATCTGGGGACCATATATTAAATGGATTTTTGAGAACGGGGGCCGATTTCGAAGCTTGCTTCCGTCGCCCTATGCATTGACCCGATATGGCAGTATCTTCGGGTACAGTGCACCACCCCCTTACAGGGTTAAAAAGAAAGATTCCTACTTTCATTGCTACCTGCTTGCTGGCTAGCCAGCTAGCCAGCCCTGTGGGCCTTGCTGCTGCTGCTGCTGCTGCTGCAGCCAAAAAACAAAAGGTGGTGCTGCTGCTGCTTCTGCTGCTTCTGCTTGTGTCTGGCCGCTGTTGGAGCGTCCAGGCACAGGACTTCTGCTGACTAAATGGCCTCCTTAATTGGATCATTTGAGTAGCCAGCACACCTGTGCAGGTAGGGCATGACATGATAGGCAGCTGCCTTGATAGCGGGTGGGTGCTGAATGTTCCTAATTGACAAAATAAGATTAATGCTTATGAAGAAATATAAAATCTCATCCCTTCCCCAATATCGCGCCACACCCCTACCCCTTAATTCCCTGGTTGAACTTGATGGACATATGTCTTTTTTCGACCGTACTAACTATGTAACTATGTAACATAACATGGGGGGGTCTCCTGGCTGTTCACACAGGTGTGTCATTGCTGTACATTGACCATGCATTGCTTCTGTGGTATTGCAAAGGCAAAGACAAATGCTTCCAGCCATCCATTGCACTAATGGATTGGTCATCAGCTGGCTGTCTATGTCCCGCATCAATATAGACCAAAGTACAGAGGGTTAGGCTATGCTATAGTGCACCTACCTGATGCATCAGAAGGTGCGAGGCCCTTGCTAAATTCTGTGCACAGACTTTGAGATCTATGCTTTAGACTGTATCTAAACCTGCTCCAACATGGACTGACATTCTGGCCTACTTTCAGCCGATGCGACTTGTCTGTCGCTGAACAGTCGCTTTTTATGTATTCAGCACCTATGTATAATGTTGTAAAAATGCTCTAGAAGCTAAAGTCGCAGAAATGTCACACATATTTGGCCTGCAACTTTCTGTGCGACAAATTCAGACAGGAAAAATCAGTATAAATCCTTAGAAAATTATCCCCCAGTGTCTCCATCTGCTGGCGGTATTGAATAAGCATTGCTGCACTGATGGGGTATGCATTAGACGAAAAAAAAGAAGAAAAAGAAGAATAATACGCCCAGAAAAGAGGCGAAAAGGAGAAAAACGTAAAAAAACGTGAAAAAAAAGTAAGAGGAAGAGAAGGGAAAAAAAGGTGGAAATGGGTTTAAAAGTGATTTCGGCGGAGATATATATATATATATATATATATATATATATATATATATATATACGCGCACACACACACATATATATAAACGTATTCTCCGTTGAGATATTGCAGCCGCTGCTGTGTCCAGGCCCAGGAGCCTTAGCACTGTGCTGTGATGTCACTCAATACCACTGACATCACTAGGTGTAAACAACATCTCTCCTTTGCTGTGTATGTGACTATGGAGCTGTTTGGTGATGTCGTCTATTATGGCCTTCATAGAAGCAACAGGAGATTGTTGCATCCATCTAGAACCCTCAGAACTACAGTGCTATGATGTCACTCACTTCCACAGGCCTTGCAGAGTGTAAACAACAACAACCCAGCTTTGTCGTGTATGTAACCATAGGGATTGTGATGTCACCTAGAACCTTCACAGCAGCGACAGCTTTATGAGGAGCATCAGCACTGCTCTGCCTGAGCAGAACCATCACCGCCATAGGTTGTCAAATAACCCGGATTTAACCCACACAGGTAAGTCCAATGGGGTGCAGGCATGTCCTCTATGCTTACAGCTTCCCGTGGGTGTTGGTTTGATACCGTTTGGGGACAGCCAAGGAGGCATCTGCAGGCAACAAAGGTAGGTGTGTGCTTGTGTGTGTGTTTCCTATGCAGATCCTAAGCCCAGTGTCACATGCAAGTAGGAGGAGTAAGAAGGGTTCCTGGCAAATCCGGGTTATGGATTGCATTTAAAAAGGCCCCGTGGGAGTGCAATGGGCCCCTGTCTTGCTGCTTAGCAATAATGGTATGGGTTTAGGTTCTGCTGTGTGTACTGGTGGTTGACTGCCCCCCAGCCCAGAGTGTGCATGGAAAATTGTCTGGCAGCCTCCCTGACAGCAAGCAGTGATAGTGCCCATGAAGGGGACCTTGTTGGGCCCGCCCCTTTCACGGTTATCGCTTCTCGGCCTTTTGGCTAAGATCAAGTGTAGTATCTGTTCTTATCAGTTTAATATCTGATACGTCCCCTATCTGGGGACCATATATTAAATGGATTTTTGAGAACGGGGGCCGATTTCGAAGCTTGCTTCCGTCGCCCTATGCATTGACCCGATATGGCAGTATCTTCGGGTACAGTGCACCACCCCCTTACAGGGTTAAAAAGAAAGATTCCTACTTTCATTGCTACCTGCTTGCTGGCTAGCCAGCTAGCCAGCCCTGTGGGCCTTGCTGCTGCTGCTGCTGCTGCTGCAGCCAAAAAACAAAAGGTGGTGCTGCTGCTGCTTCTGCTGCTTCTGCTTGTGTCTGGCCGCTGTTGGAGCGTCCAGGCACAGGACTTCTGCTGCTGCTGACTAAATGGCCTCCTTAATTGGATCATTTGAGTAGCCAGCACACCTGTGCAGGTAGGGCATGACATGATAGGCAGCTGCCTTGATAGCGGGTGGGTGCTGAATGTTCCTAATTGACAAAATAAGATTAATGCTTATGAAGAAATATAAAATCTCATCCCTTCCCCAATATCGCGCCACACCCCTACCCCTTAATTCCCTGGTTGAACTTGATGGACATATGTCTTTTTTCGACCGTACTAACTATGTAACTATGTAACATAACATGGGGGGGTCTCCTGGCTGTTCACACAGGTGTGTCATTGCTGTACATTGACCATGCATTGCTTCTGTGGTATTGCAAAGGCAAAGACAAATGCTTCCAGCCATCCATTGCACTAATGGATTGGTCATCAGCTGGCTGTCTATGTCCCGCATCAATATAGACCAAAGTACAGAGGGTTAGGCTATGCTATAGTGCACCTACCTGATGCATCAGAAGGTGCGAGGCCCTTGCTAAATTCTGTGCACAGACTTTGAGATCTATGCTTTAGACTGTATCTAAACCTGCTCCAACATGGACTGACATTCTGGCCTACTTTCAGCCGATGCGACTTGTCTGTCGCTGAACAGTCGCTTTTTATGTATTCAGCACCTATGTATAATGTTGTAAAAATGCTCTAGAAGCTAAAGTCGCAGAAATGTCACACATATTTGGCCTGCAACTTTCTGTGCGACAAATTCAGACAGGAAAAATCAGTATAAATCCTTAGAAAATTATCCCCCAGTGTCTCCATCTGCTGGCGGTATTGAATAAGCATTGCTGCACTGATGGGGTATGCATTAGACGAAAAAAAAGAAGAAAAAGAAGAATAATACGCCCAGAAAAGAGGCGAAAAGGAGAAAAACGTAAAAAAACGTGAAAAAAAAGTAAGAGGAAGAGAAGGGAAAAAAAGGTGGAAATGGGTTTAAAAGTGATTTCGGCGGAGAAATATATATATATATATATATATATATATATATATATATATATATACGCGCACACACACACATATATATAAACGTATTCTCCGTTGAGATATTGCAGCCGCTGCTGTGTCCAGGCCCAGGAGCCTTAGCACTGTGCTGTGATGTCACTCAATACCACTGACATCACTAGGTGTAAACAACATCTCTCCTTTGCTGTGTATGTGACTATGGAGCTGTTTGGTGATGTCGTCTATTATGGCCTTCATAGAAGCAACAGGAGATTGTTGCATCCATCTAGAACCCTCAGAACTACAGTGCTATGATGTCACTCACTTCCACAGGCCTTGCAGAGTGTAAACAACAACAACCCAGCTTTGTCGTGTATGTAACCATAGGGATTGTGATGTCACCTAGAACCTTCACAGCAGCGACAGCTTTATGAGGAGCATCAGCACTGCTCTGCCTGAGCAGAACCATCACCGCCATAGGTTGTCAAATAACCCGGATTTAACCCACACAGGTAAGTCCAATGGGGTGCAGGCATGTCCTCTATGCTTACAGCTTCCCGTGGGTGTTGGTTTGATACCGTTTGGGGACAGCCAAGGAGGCATCTGCAGGCAACAAAGGTAGGTGTGTGCTTGTGTGTGTGTTTCCTATGCAGATCCTAAGCCCAGTGTCACATGCAAGTAGGAGGAGTAAGAAGGGTTCCTGGCAAATCCGGGTTATGGATTGCATTTAAAAAGGCCCCGTGGGAGTGCAATGGGCCCCTGTCTTGCTGCTTAGCAATAATGGTATGGGTTTAGGTTCTGCTGTGTGTACTGGTGGTTGACTGCCCCCCAGCCCAGAGTGTGCATGGAAAATTGTCTGGCAGCCTCCCTGACAGCAAGCAGTGATAGTGCCCATGAAGGGGACCTTGTTGGGCCCGCCCCTTTCACGGTTATCGCTTCTCGGCCTTTTGGCTAAGATCAAGTGTAGTATCTGTTCTTATCAGTTTAATATCTGATACGTCCCCTATCTGGGGACCATATATTAAATGGATTTTTGAGAACGGGGGCCGATTTCGAAGCTTGCTTCCGTCGCCCTATGCATTGACCCGATATGGCAGTATCTTCGGGTACAGTGCACCACCCCCTTACAGGGTTAAAAAGAAAGATTCCTACTTTCATTGCTACCTGCTTGCTGGCTAGCCAGCTAGCCAGCCCTGTGGGCCTTGCTGCTGCTGCTGCTGCTGCTGCAGCCAAAAAACAAAAGGTGGTGCTGCTGCTGCTTCTGCTGCTTCTGCTTGTGTCTGGCCGCTGTTGGAGCGTCCAGGCACAGGACTTCTGCTGCTGCTGACTAAATGGCCTCCTTAATTGGATCATTTGAGTAGCCAGCACACCTGTGCAGGTAGGGCATGACATGATAGGCAGCTGCCTTGATAGCGGGTGGGTGCTGAATGTTCCTAATTGACAAAATAAGATTAATGCTTATGAAGAAATATAAAATCTCATCCCTTCCCCAATATCGCGCCACACCCCTACCCCTTAATTCCCTGGTTGAACTTGATGGACATATGTCTTTTTTCGACCGTACTAACTATGTAACTATGTAACATAACATGGGGGGGTCTCCTGGCTGTTCACACAGGTGTGTCATTGCTGTACATTGACCATGCATTGCTTCTGTGGTATTGCAAAGGCAAAGACAAATGCTTCCAGCCATCCATTGCACTAATGGATTGGTCATCAGCTGGCTGTCTATGTCCCGCATCAATATAGACCAAAGTACAGAGGGTTAGGCTATGCTATAGTGCACCTACCTGATGCATCAGAAGGTGCGAGGCCCTTGCTAAATTCTGTGCACAGACTTTGAGATCTATGCTTTAGACTGTATCTAAACCTGCTCCAACATGGACTGACATTCTGGCCTACTTTCAGCCGATGCGACTTGTCTGTCGCTGAACAGTCGCTTTTTATGTATTCAGCACCTATGTATAATGTTGTAAAAATGCTCTAGAAGCTAAAGTCGCAGAAATGTCACACATATTTGGCCTGCAACTTTCTGTGCGACAAATTCAGACAGGAAAAATCAGTATAAATCCTTAGAAAATTATCCCCCAGTGTCTCCATCTGCTGGCGGTATTGAATAAGCATTGCTGCACTGATGGGGTATGCATTAGACGAAAAAAAAGAAGAAAAAGAAGAATAATACGCCCAGAAAAGAGGCGAAAAGGAGAAAAACGTAAAAAAACGTGAAAAAAAAGTAAGAGGAAGAGAAGGGAAAAAAAGGTGGAAATGGGTTTAAAAGTGATTTCGGCGGAGAAATATATATATATATATATATATATATATATATATATATATATATACGCGCACACACACACATATATATAAACGTATTCTCCGTTGAGATATTGCAGCCGCTGCTGTGTCCAGGCCCAGGAGCCTTAGCACTGTGCTGTGATGTCACTCAATACCACTGACATCACTAGGTGTAAACAACATCTCTCCTTTGCTGTGTATGTGACTATGGAGCTGTTTGGTGATGTCGTCTATTATGGCCTTCATAGAAGCAACAGGAGATTGTTGCATCCATCTAGAACCCTCAGAACTACAGTGCTATGATGTCACTCACTTCCACAGGCCTTGCAGAGTGTAAACAACAACAACCCAGCTTTGTCGTGTATGTAACCATAGGGATTGTGATGTCACCTAGAACCTTCACAGCAGCGACAGCTTTATGAGGAGCATCAGCACTGCTCTGCCTGAGCAGAACCATCACCGCCATAGGTTGTCAAATAACCCGGATTTAACCCACACAGGTAAGTCCAATGGGGTGCAGGCATGTCCTCTATGCTTACAGCTTCCCGTGGGTGTTGGTTTGATACCGTTTGGGGACAGCCAAGGAGGCATCTGCAGGCAACAAAGGTAGGTGTGTGCTTGTGTGTGTGTTTCCTATGCAGATCCTAAGCCCAGTGTCACATGCAAGTAGGAGGAGTAAGAAGGGTTCCTGGCAAATCCGGGTTATGGATTGCATTTAAAAAGGCCCCGTGGGAGTGCAATGGGCCCCTGTCTTGCTGCTTAGCAATAATGGTATGGGTTTAGGTTCTGCTGTGTGTACTGGTGGTTGACTGCCCCCCAGCCCAGAGTGTGCATGGAAAATTGTCTGGCAGCCTCCCTGACAGCAAGCAGTGATAGTGCCCATGAAGGGGACCTTGTTGGGCCCGCCCCTTTCACGGTTATCGCTTCTCGGCCTTTTGGCTAAGATCAAGTGTAGTATCTGTTCTTATCAGTTTAATATCTGATACGTCCCCTATCTGGGGACCATATATTAAATGGATTTTTGAGAACGGGGGCCGATTTCGAAGCTTGCTTCCGTCGCCCTATGCATTGACCCGATATGGCAGTATCTTCGGGTACAGTGCACCACCCCCTTACAGGGTTAAAAAGAAAGATTCCTACTTTCATTGCTACCTGCTTGCTGGCTAGCCAGCTAGCCAGCCCTGTGGGCCTTGCTGCTGCTGCTGCTGCTGCTGCAGCCAAAAAACAAAAGGTGGTGCTGCTGCTGCTTCTGCTGCTTCTGCTTGTGTCTGGCCGCTGTTGGAGCGTCCAGGCACAGGACTTCTGCTGCTGCTGACTAAATGGCCTCCTTAATTGGATCATTTGAGTAGCCAGCACACCTGTGCAGGTAGGGCATGACATGATAGGCAGCTGCCTTGATAGCGGGTGGGTGCTGAATGTTCCTAATTGACAAAATAAGATTAATGCTTATGAAGAAATATAAAATCTCATCCCTTCCCCAATATCGCGCCACACCCCTACCCCTTAATTCCCTGGTTGAACTTGATGGACATATGTCTTTTTTCGACCGTACTAACTATGTAACTATGTAACATAACATGGGGGGGTCTCCTGGCTGTTCACACAGGTGTGTCATTGCTGTACATTGACCATGCATTGCTTCTGTGGTATTGCAAAGGCAAAGACAAATGCTTCCAGCCATCCATTGCACTAATGGATTGGTCATCAGCTGGCTGTCTATGTCCCGCATCAATATAGACCAAAGTACAGAGGGTTAGGCTATGCTATAGTGCACCTACCTGATGCATCAGAAGGTGCGAGGCCCTTGCTAAATTCTGTGCACAGACTTTGAGATCTATGCTTTAGACTGTATCTAAACCTGCTCCAACATGGACTGACATTCTGGCCTACTTTCAGCCGATGCGACTTGTCTGTCGCTGAACAGTCGCTTTTTATGTATTCAGCACCTATGTATAATGTTGTAAAAATGCTCTAGAAGCTAAAGTCGCAGAAATGTCACACATATTTGGCCTGCAACTTTCTGTGCGACAAATTCAGACAGGAAAAATCAGTATAAATCCTTAGAAAATTATCCCCCAGTGTCTCCATCTGCTGGCGGTATTGAATAAGCATTGCTGCACTGATGGGGTATGCATTAGACGAAAAAAAAGAAGAAAAAGAAGAATAATACGCCCAGAAAAGAGGCGAAAAGGAGAAAAACGTAAAAAAACGTGAAAAAAAAGTAAGAGGAAGAGAAGGGAAAAAAAGGTGGAAATGGGTTTAAAAGTGATTTCGGCGGAGAAATATATATATATATATATATATATATATATATATATATATATATATATACGCGCACACACACACATATATATAAACGTATTCTCCGTTGAGATATTGCAGCCGCTGCTGTGTCCAGGCCCAGGAGCCTTAGCACTGTGCTGTGATGTCACTCAATACCACTGACATCACTAGGTGTAAACAACATCTCTCCTTTGCTGTGTATGTGACTATGGAGCTGTTTGGTGATGTCGTCTATTATGGCCTTCATAGAAGCAACAGGAGATTGTTGCATCCATCTAGAACCCTCAGAACTACAGTGCTATGATGTCACTCACTTCCACAGGCCTTGCAGAGTGTAAACAACAACAACCCAGCTTTGTCGTGTATGTAACCATAGGGATTGTGATGTCACCTAGAACCTTCACAGCAGCGACAGCTTTATGAGGAGCATCAGCACTGCTCTGCCTGAGCAGAACCATCACCGCCATAGGTTGTCAAATAACCCGGATTTAACCCACACAGGTAAGTCCAATGGGGTGCAGGCATGTCCTCTATGCTTACAGCTTCCCGTGGGTGTTGGTTTGATACCGTTTGGGGACAGCCAAGGAGGCATCTGCAGGCAACAAAGGTAGGTGTGTGCTTGTGTGTGTGTTTCCTATGCAGATCCTAAGCCCAGTGTCACATGCAAGTAGGAGGAGTAAGAAGGGTTCCTGGCAAATCCGGGTTATGGATTGCATTTAAAAAGGCCCCGTGGGAGTGCAATGGGCCCCTGTCTTGCTGCTTAGCAATAATGGTATGGGTTTAGGTTCTGCTGTGTGTACTGGTGGTTGACTGCCCCCCAGCCCAGAGTGTGCATGGAAAATTGTCTGGCAGCCTCCCTGACAGCAAGCAGTGATAGTGCCCATGAAGGGGACCTTGTTGGGCCCGCCCCTTTCACGGTTATCGCTTCTCGGCCTTTTGGCTAAGATCAAGTGTAGTATCTGTTCTTATCAGTTTAATATCTGATACGTCCCCTATCTGGGGACCATATATTAAATGGATTTTTGAGAACGGGGGCCGATTTCGAAGCTTGCTTCCGTCGCCCTATGCATTGACCCGATATGGCAGTATCTTCGGGTACAGTGCACCACCCCCTTACAGGGTTAAAAAGAAAGATTCCTACTTTCATTGCTACCTGCTTGCTGGCTAGCCAGCTAGCCAGCCCTGTGGGCCTTGCTGCTGCTGCTGCTGCTGCTGCAGCCAAAAAACAAAAGGTGGTGCTGCTGCTGCTTCTGCTGCTTCTGCTTGTGTCTGGCCGCTGTTGGAGCGTCCAGGCACAGGACTTCTGCTGCTGCTGACTAAATGGCCTCCTTAATTGGATCATTTGAGTAGCCAGCACACCTGTGCAGGTAGGGCATGACATGATAGGCAGCTGCCTTGATAGCGGGTGGGTGCTGAATGTTCCTAATTGACAAAATAAGATTAATGCTTATGAAGAAATATAAAATCTCATCCCTTCCCCAATATCGCGCCACACCCCTACCCCTTAATTCCCTGGTTGAACTTGATGGACATATGTCTTTTTTCGACCGTACTAACTATGTAACTATGTAACATAACATGGGGGGGTCTCCTGGCTGTTCACACAGGTGTGTCATTGCTGTACATTGACCATGCATTGCTTCTGTGGTATTGCAAAGGCAAAGACAAATGCTTCCAGCCATCCATTGCACTAATGGATTGGTCATCAGCTGGCTGTCTATGTCCCGCATCAATATAGACCAAAGTACAGAGGGTTAGGCTATGCTATAGTGCACCTACCTGATGCATCAGAAGGTGCGAGGCCCTTGCTAAATTCTGTGCACAGACTTTGAGATCTATGCTTTAGACTGTATCTAAACCTGCTCCAACATGGACTGACATTCTGGCCTACTTTCAGCCGATGCGACTTGTCTGTCGCTGAACAGTCGCTTTTTATGTATTCAGCACCTATGTATAATGTTGTAAAAATGCTCTAGAAGCTAAAGTCGCAGAAATGTCACACATATTTGGCCTGCAACTTTCTGTGCGACAAATTCAGACAGGAAAAATCAGTATAAATCCTTAGAAAATTATCCCCCAGTGTCTCCATCTGCTGGCGGTATTGAATAAGCATTGCTGCACTGATGGGGTATGCATTAGACGAAAAAAAAGAAGAAAAAGAAGAATAATACGCCCAGAAAAGAGGCGAAAAGGAGAAAAACGTAAAAAAACGTGAAAAAAAAGTAAGAGGAAGAGAAGGGAAAAAAAGGTGGAAATGGGTTTAAAAGTGATTTCGGCGGAGAAATATATATATATATATATATATATATATATATATATATATATATATACGCGCACACACACACATATATATAAACGTATTCTCCGTTGAGATATTGCAGCCGCTGCTGTGTCCAGGCCCAGGAGCCTTAGCACTGTGCTGTGATGTCACTCAATACCACTGACATCACTAGGTGTAAACAACATCTCTCCTTTGCTGTGTATGTGACTATGGAGCTGTTTGGTGATGTCGTCTATTATGGCCTTCATAGAAGCAACAGGAGATTGTTGCATCCATCTAGAACCCTCAGAACTACAGTGCTATGATGTCACTCACTTCCACAGGCCTTGCAGAGTGTAAACAACAACAACCCAGCTTTGTCGTGTATGTAACCATAGGGATTGTGATGTCACCTAGAACCTTCACAGCAGCGACAGCTTTATGAGGAGCATCAGCACTGCTCTGCCTGAGCAGAACCATCACCGCCATAGGTTGTCAAATAACCCGGATTTAACCCACACAGGTAAGTCCAATGGGGTGCAGGCATGTCCTCTATGCTTACAGCTTCCCGTGGGTGTTGGTTTGATACCGTTTGGGGACAGCCAAGGAGGCATCTGCAGGCAACAAAGGTAGGTGTGTGCTTGTGTGTGTGTTTCCTATGCAGATCCTAAGCCCAGTGTCACATGCAAGTAGGAGGAGTAAGAAGGGTTCCTGGCAAATCCGGGTTATGGATTGCATTTAAAAAGGCCCCGTGGGAGTGCAATGGGCCCCTGTCTTGCTGCTTAGCAATAATGGTATGGGTTTAGGTTCTGCTGTGTGTACTGGTGGTTGACTGCCCCCCAGCCCAGAGTGTGCATGGAAAATTGTCTGGCAGCCTCCCTGACAGCAAGCAGTGATAGTGCCCATGAAGGGGACCTTGTTGGGCCCGCCCCTTTCACGGTTATCGCTTCTCGGCCTTTTGGCTAAGATCAAGTGTAGTATCTGTTCTTATCAGTTTAATATCTGATACGTCCCCTATCTGGGGACCATATATTAAATGGATTTTTGAGAACGGGGGCCGATTTCGAAGCTTGCTTCCGTCGCCCTATGCATTGACCCGATATGGCAGTATCTTCGGGTACAGTGCACCACCCCCTTACAGGGTTAAAAAGAAAGATTCCTACTTTCATTGCTACCTGCTTGCTGGCTAGCCAGCTAGCCAGCCCTGTGGGCCTTGCTGCTGCTGCTGCTGCTGCTGCTGCTGCAGCCAAAAAACAAAAGGTGGTGCTGCTGCTGCTTCTGCTTGTGTCTGGCCGCTGTTGGAGCGTCCAGGCACAGGACTTCTGCTGCTGCTGACTAAATGGCCTCCTTAATTGGATCATTTGAGTAGCCAGCACACCTGTGCAGGTAGGGCATGACATGATAGGCAGCTGCCTTGATAGCGGGTGGGTGCTGAATGTTCCTAATTGACAAAATAAGATTAATGCTTATGAAGAAATATAAAATCTCATCCCTTCCCCAATATCGCGCCACACCCCTACCCCTTAATTCCCTGGTTGAACTTGATGGACATATGTCTTTTTTCGACCGTACTAACTATGTAACTATGTAACATAACATGGGGGGGTCTCCTGGCTGTTCACACAGGTGTGTCATTGCTGTACATTGACCATGCATTGCTTCTGTGGTATTGCAAAGGCAAAGACAAATGCTTCCAGCCATCCATTGCACTAATGGATTGGTCATCAGCTGGCTGTCTATGTCCCGCATCAATATAGACCAAAGTACAGAGGGTTAGGCTATGCTATAGTGCACCTACCTGATGCATCAGAAGGTGCGAGGCCCTTGCTAAATTCTGTGCACAGACTTTGAGATCTATGCTTTAGACTGTATCTAAACCTGCTCCAACATGGACTGACATTCTGGCCTACTTTCAGCCGATGCGACTTGTCTGTCGCTGAACAGTCGCTTTTTATGTATTCAGCACCTATGTATAATGTTGTAAAAATGCTCTAGAAGCTAAAGTCGCAGAAATGTCACACATATTTGGCCTGCAACTTTCTGTGCGACAAATTCAGACAGGAAAAATCAGTATAAATCCTTAGAAAATTATCCCCCAGTGTCTCCATCTGCTGGCGGTATTGAATAAGCATTGCTGCACTGATGGGGTATGCATTAGACGAAAAAAAAGAAGAAAAAGAAGAATAATACGCCCAGAAAAGAGGCGAAAAGGAGAAAAACGTAAAAAAACGTGAAAAAAAAGTAAGAGGAAGAGAAGGGAAAAAAAGGTGGAAATGGGTTTAAAAGTGATTTCGGCGGAGAAATATATATATATATATATATATATATATATATATATATATATATACGCGCACACACACACATATATATAAACGTATTCTCCGTTGAGATATTGCAGCCGCTGCTGTGTCCAGGCCCAGGAGCCTTAGCACTGTGCTGTGATGTCACTCAATACCACTGACATCACTAGGTGTAAACAACATCTCTCCTTTGCTGTGTATGTGACTATGGAGCTGTTTGGTGATGTCGTCTATTATGGCCTTCATAGAAGCAACAGGAGATTGTTGCATCCATCTAGAACCCTCAGAACTACAGTGCTATGATGTCACTCACTTCCACAGGCCTTGCAGAGTGTAAACAACAACAACCCAGCTTTGTCGTGTATGTAACCATAGGGATTGTGATGTCACCTAGAACCTTCACAGCAGCGACAGCTTTATGAGGAGCATCAGCACTGCTCTGCCTGAGCAGAACCATCACCGCCATAGGTTGTCAAATAACCCGGATTTAACCCACACAGGTAAGTCCAATGGGGTGCAGGCATGTCCTCTATGCTTACAGCTTCCCGTGGGTGTTGGTTTGATACCGTTTGGGGACAGCCAAGGAGGCATCTGCAGGCAACAAAGGTAGGTGTGTGCTTGTGTGTGTGTTTCCTATGCAGATCCTAAGCCCAGTGTCACATGCAAGTAGGAGGAGTAAGAAGGGTTCCTGGCAAATCCGGGTTATGGATTGCATTTAAAAAGGCCCCGTGGGAGTGCAATGGGCCCCTGTCTTGCTGCTTAGCAATAATGGTATGGGTTTAGGTTCTGCTGTGTGTACTGGTGGTTGACTGCCCCCCAGCCCAGAGTGTGCATGGAAAATTGTCTGGCAGCCTCCCTGACAGCAAGCAGTGATAGTGCCCATGAAGGGGACCTTGTTGGGCCCGCCCCTTTCACGGTTATCGCTTCTCGGCCTTTTGGCTAAGATCAAGTGTAGTATCTGTTCTTATCAGTTTAATATCTGATACGTCCCCTATCTGGGGACCATATATTAAATGGATTTTTGAGAACGGGGGCCGATTTCGAAGCTTGCTTCCGTCGCCCTATGCATTGACCCGATATGGCAGTATCTTCGGGTACAGTGCACCACCCCCTTACAGGGTTAAAAAGAAAGATTCCTACTTTCATTGCTACCTGCTTGCTGGCTAGCCAGCTAGCCAGCCCTGTGGGCCTTGCTGCTGCTGCTGCTGCTGCTGCAGCCAAAAAACAAAAGGTGGTGCTGCTGCTGCTTCTGCTGCTTCTGCTTGTGTCTGGCCGCTGTTGGAGCGTCCAGGCACAGGACTTCTGCTGCTGCTGACTAAATGGCCTCCTTAATTGGATCATTTGAGTAGCCAGCACACCTGTGCAGGTAGGGCATGACATGATAGGCAGCTGCCTTGATAGCGGGTGGGTGCTGAATGTTCCTAATTGACAAAATAAGATTAATGCTTATGAAGAAATATAAAATCTCATCCCTTCCCCAATATCGCGCCACACCCCTACCCCTTAATTCCCTGGTTGAACTTGATGGACATATGTCTTTTTTCGACCGTACTAACTATGTAACTATGTAACATAACATGGGGGGGTCTCCTGGCTGTTCACACAGGTGTGTCATTGCTGTACATTGACCATGCATTGCTTCTGTGGTATTGCAAAGGCAAAGACAAATGCTTCCAGCCATCCATTGCACTAATGGATTGGTCATCAGCTGGCTGTCTATGTCCCGCATCAATATAGACCAAAGTACAGAGGGTTAGGCTATGCTATAGTGCACCTACCTGATGCATCAGAAGGTGCGAGGCCCTTGCTAAATTCTGTGCACAGACTTTGAGATCTATGCTTTAGACTGTATCTAAACCTGCTCCAACATGGACTGACATTCTGGCCTACTTTCAGCCGATGCGACTTGTCTGTCGCTGAACAGTCGCTTTTTATGTATTCAGCACCTATGTATAATGTTGTAAAAATGCTCTAGAAGCTAAAGTCGCAGAAATGTCACACATATTTGGCCTGCAACTTTCTGTGCGACAAATTCAGACAGGAAAAATCAGTATAAATCCTTAGAAAATTATCCCCCAGTGTCTCCATCTGCTGGCGGTATTGAATAAGCATTGCTGCACTGATGGGGTATGCATTAGACGAAAAAAAAGAAGAAAAAGAAGAATAATACGCCCAGAAAAGAGGCGAAAAGGAGAAAAACGTAAAAAAACGTGAAAAAAAAGTAAGAGGAAGAGAAGGGAAAAAAAGGTGGAAATGGGTTTAAAAGTGATTTCGGCGGAGAAATATATATATATATATATATATATATATATATATATATACGCGCACACACACACATATATATAAACGTATTCTCCGTTGAGATATTGCAGCCGCTGCTGTGTCCAGGCCCAGGAGCCTTAGCACTGTGCTGTGATGTCACTCAATACCACTGACATCACTAGGTGTAAACAACATCTCTCCTTTGCTGTGTATGTGACTATGGAGCTGTTTGGTGATGTCGTCTATTATGGCCTTCATAGAAGCAACAGGAGATTGTTGCATCCATCTAGAACCCTCAGAACTACAGTGCTATGATGTCACTCACTTCCACAGGCCTTGCAGAGTGTAAACAACAACAACCCAGCTTTGTCGTGTATGTAACCATAGGGATTGTGATGTCACCTAGAACCTTCACAGCAGCGACAGCTTTATGAGGAGCATCAGCACTGCTCTGCCTGAGCAGAACCATCACCGCCATAGGTTGTCAAATAACCCGGATTTAACCCACACAGGTAAGTCCAATGGGGTGCAGGCATGTCCTCTATGCTTACAGCTTCCCGTGGGTGTTGGTTTGATACCGTTTGGGGACAGCCAAGGAGGCATCTGCAGGCAACAAAGGTAGGTGTGTGCTTGTGTGTGTGTTTCCTATGCAGATCCTAAGCCCAGTGTCACATGCAAGTAGGAGGAGTAAGAAGGGTTCCTGGCAAATCCGGGTTATGGATTGCATTTAAAAAGGCCCCGTGGGAGTGCAATGGGCCCCTGTCTTGCTGCTTAGCAATAATGGTATGGGTTTAGGTTCTGCTGTGTGTACTGGTGGTTGACTGCCCCCCAGCCCAGAGTGTGCATGGAAAATTGTCTGGCAGCCTCCCTGACAGCAAGCAGTGATAGTGCCCATGAAGGGGACCTTGTTGGGCCCGCCCCTTTCACGGTTATCGCTTCTCGGCCTTTTGGCTAAGATCAAGTGTAGTATCTGTTCTTATCAGTTTAATATCTGATACGTCCCCTATCTGGGGACCATATATTAAATGGATTTTTGAGAACGGGGGCCGATTTCGAAGCTTGCTTCCGTCGCCCTATGCATTGACCCGATATGGCAGTATCTTCGGGTACAGTGCACCACCCCCTTACAGGGTTAAAAAGAAAGATTCCTACTTTCATTGCTACCTGCTTGCTGGCTAGCCAGCTAGCCAGCCCTGTGGGCCTTGCTGCTGCTGCTGCTGCTGCTGCAGCCAAAAAACAAAAGGTGGTGCTGCTGCTGCTTCTGCTGCTTCTGCTTGTGTCTGGCCGCTGTTGGAGCGTCCAGGCACAGGACTTCTGCTGCTGCTGACTAAATGGCCTCCTTAATTGGATCATTTGAGTAGCCAGCACACCTGTGCAGGTAGGGCATGACATGATAGGCAGCTGCCTTGATAGCGGGTGGGTGCTGAATGTTCCTAATTGACAAAATAAGATTAATGCTTATGAAGAAATATAAAATCTCATCCCTTCCCCAATATCGCGCCACACCCCTACCCCTTAATTCCCTGGTTGAACTTGATGGACATATGTCTTTTTTCGACCGTACTAACTATGTAACTATGTAACATAACATGGGGGGGTCTCCTGGCTGTTCACACAGGTGTGTCATTGCTGTACATTGACCATGCATTGCTTCTGTGGTATTGCAAAGGCAAAGACAAATGCTTCCAGCCATCCATTGCACTAATGGATTGGTCATCAGCTGGCTGTCTATGTCCCGCATCAATATAGACCAAAGTACAGAGGGTTAGGCTATGCTATAGTGCACCTACCTGATGCATCAGAAGGTGCGAGGCCCTTGCTAAATTCTGTGCACAGACTTTGAGATCTATGCTTTAGACTGTATCTAAACCTGCTCCAACATGGACTGACATTCTGGCCTACTTTCAGCCGATGCGACTTGTCTGTCGCTGAACAGTCGCTTTTTATGTATTCAGCACCTATGTATAATGTTGTAAAAATGCTCTAGAAGCTAAAGTCGCAGAAATGTCACACATATTTGGCCTGCAACTTTCTGTGCGACAAATTCAGACAGGAAAAATCAGTATAAATCCTTAGAAAATTATCCCCCAGTGTTTCCATCTGCTGGCGGTATTGAATAAGCATTGCTGCACTGATGGGGTATGCATTAGACGAAAAAAAAGAAGAAAAAGAAGAATAATACGCCCAGAAAAGAGGCGAAAAGGAGAAAAACGTAAAAAAACGTGAAAAAAAAGTAAGAGGAAGAGAAGGGAAAAAAAGGTGGAAATGGGTTTAAAAGTGATTTCGGCGGAGAAATATATATATATATATATATATATATATATACGCGCACACACACACATATATATAAACGTATTCTCCGTTGAGATATTGCAGCCGCTGCTGTGTCCAGGCCCAGGAGCCTTAGCACTGTGCTGTGATGTCACTCAATACCACTGACATCACTAGGTGTAAACAACATCTCTCCTTTGCTGTGTATGTGACTATGGAGCTGTTTGGTGATGTCGTCTATTATGGCCTTCATAGAAGCAACAGGAGATTGTTGCATCCATCTAGAACCCTCAGAACTACAGTGCTATGATGTCACTCACTTCCACAGGCCTTGCAGAGTGTAAACAACAACAACCCAGCTTTGTCGTGTATGTAACCATAGGGATTGTGATGTCACCTAGAACCTTCACAGCAGCGACAGCTTTATGAGGAGCATCAGCACTGCTCTGCCTGAGCAGAACCATCACCGCCATAGGTTGTCAAATAACCCGGATTTAACCCACACAGGTAAGTCCAATGGGGTGCAGGCATGTCCTCTATGCTTACAGCTTCCCGTGGGTGTTGGTTTGATACCGTTTGGGGACAGCCAAGGAGGCATCTGCAGGCAACAAAGGTAGGTGTGTGCTTGTGTGTGTGTTTCCTATGCAGATCCTAAGCCCAGTGTCACATGCAAGTAGGAGGAGTAAGAAGGGTTCCTGGCAAATCCGGGTTATGGATTGCATTTAAAAAGGCCCCGTGGGAGTGCAATGGGCCCCTGTCTTGCTGCTTAGCAATAATGGTATGGGTTTAGGTTCTGCTGTGTGTACTGGTGGTTGACTGCCCCCCAGCCCAGAGTGTGCATGGAAAATTGTCTGGCAGCCTCCCTGACAGCAAGCAGTGATAGTGCCCATGAAGGGGACCTTGTTGGGCCCGCCCCTTTCACGGTTATCGCTTCTCGGCCTTTTGGCTAAGATCAAGTGTAGTATCTGTTCTTATCAGTTTAATATCTGATACGTCCCCTATCTGGGGACCATATATTAAATGGATTTTTGAGAACGGGGGCCGATTTCGAAGCTTGCTTCCGTCGCCCTATGCATTGACCCGATATGGCAGTATCTTCGGGTACAGTGCACCACCCCCTTACAGGGTTAAAAAGAAAGATTCCTACTTTCATTGCTACCTGCTTGCTGGCTAGCCAGCTAGCCAGCCCTGTGGGCCTTGCTGCTGCTGCTGCTGCTGCTGCAGCCAAAAAACAAAAGGTGGTGCTGCTGCTGCTTCTGCTGCTTCTGCTTGTGTCTGGCCGCTGTTGGAGCGTCCAGGCACAGGACTTCTGCTGCTGCTGACTAAATGGCCTCCTTAATTGGATCATTTGAGTAGCCAGCACACCTGTGCAGGTAGGGCATGACATGATAGGCAGCTGCCTTGATAGCGGGTGGGTGCTGAATGTTCCTAATTGACAAAATAAGATTAATGCTTATGAAGAAATATAAAATCTCATCCCTTCCCCAATATCGCGCCACACCCCTACCCCTTAATTCCCTGGTTGAACTTGATGGACATATGTCTTTTTTCGACCGTACTAACTATGTAACTATGTAACATAACATGGGGGGGTCTCCTGGCTGTTCACACAGGTGTGTCATTGCTGTACATTGACCATGCATTGCTTCTGTGGTATTGCAAAGGCAAAGACAAATGCTTCCAGCCATCCATTGCACTAATGGATTGGTCATCAGCTGGCTGTCTATGTCCCGCATCAATATAGACCAAAGTACAGAGGGTTAGGCTATGCTATAGTGCACCTACCTGATGCATCAGAAGGTGCGAGGCCCTTGCTAAATTCTGTGCACAGACTTTGAGATCTATGCTTTAGACTGTATCTAAACCTGCTCCAACATGGACTGACATTCTGGCCTACTTTCAGCCGATGCGACTTGTCTGTCGCTGAACAGTCGCTTTTTATGTATTCAGCACCTATGTATAATGTTGTAAAAATGCTCTAGAAGCTAAAGTCGCAGAAATGTCACACATATTTGGCCTGCAACTTTCTGTGCGACAAATTCAGACAGGAAAAATCAGTATAAATCCTTAGAAAATTATCCCCCAGTGTCTCCATCTGCTGGCGGTATTGAATAAGCATTGCTGCACTGATGGGGTATGCATTAGACGAAAAAAAAGAAGAAAAAGAAGAATAATACGCCCAGAAAAGAGGCGAAAAGGAGAAAAACGTAAAAAAACGTGAAAAAAAAGTAAGAGGAAGAGAAGGGAAAAAAAGGTGGAAATGGGTTTAAAAGTGATTTCGGCGGAGAAATATATATATATATATATATATATATATATATATATACGCGCACACACACACATATATATAAACGTATTCTCCGTTGAGATATTGCAGCCGCTGCTGTGTCCAGGCCCAGGAGCCTTAGCACTGTGCTGTGATGTCACTCAATACCACTGACATCACTAGGTGTAAACAACATCTCTCCTTTGCTGTGTATGTGACTATGGAGCTGTTTGGTGATGTCGTCTATTATGGCCTTCATAGAAGCAACAGGAGATTGTTGCATCCATCTAGAACCCTCAGAACTACAGTGCTATGATGTCACTCACTTCCACAGGCCTTGCAGAGTGTAAACAACAACAACCCAGCTTTGTCGTGTATGTAACCATAGGGATTGTGATGTCACCTAGAACCTTCACAGCAGCGACAGCTTTATGAGGAGCATCAGCACTGCTCTGCCTGAGCAGAACCATCACCGCCATAGGTTGTCAAATAACCCGGATTTAACCCACACAGGTAAGTCCAATGGGGTGCAGGCATGTCCTCTATGCTTACAGCTTCCCGTGGGTGTTGGTTTGATACCGTTTGGGGACAGCCAAGGAGGCATCTGCAGGCAACAAAGGTAGGTGTGTGCTTGTGTGTGTGTTTCCTATGCAGATCCTAAGCCCAGTGTCACATGCAAGTAGGAGGAGTAAGAAGGGTTCCTGGCAAATCCGGGTTATGGATTGCATTTAAAAAGGCCCCGTGGGAGTGCAATGGGCCCCTGTCTTGCTGCTTAGCAATAATGGTATGGGTTTAGGTTCTGCTGTGTGTACTGGTGGTTGACTGCCCCCCAGCCCAGAGTGTGCATGGAAAATTGTCTGGCAGCCTCCCTGACAGCAAGCAGTGATAGTGCCCATGAAGGGGACCTTGTTGGGCCCGCCCCTTTCACGGTTATCGCTTCTCGGCCTTTTGGCTAAGATCAAGTGTAGTATCTGTTCTTATCAGTTTAATATCTGATACGTCCCCTATCTGGGGACCATATATTAAATGGATTTTTGAGAACGGGGGCCGATTTCGAAGCTTGCTTCCGTCGCCCTATGCATTGACCCGATATGGCAGTATCTTCGGGTACAGTGCACCACCCCCTTACAGGGTTAAAAAGAAAGATTCCTACTTTCATTGCTACCTGCTTGCTGGCTAGCCAGCTAGCCAGCCCTGTGGGCCTTGCTGCTGCTGCTGCTGCTGCTGCAGCCAAAAAACAAAAGGTGGTGCTGCTGCTGCTTCTGCTGCTTCTGCTTGTGTCTGGCCGCTGTTGGAGCGTCCAGGCACAGGACTTCTGCTGCTGCTGACTAAATGGCCTCCTTAATTGGATCATTTGAGTAGCCAGCACACCTGTGCAGGTAGGGCATGACATGATAGGCAGCTGCCTTGATAGCGGGTGGGTGCTGAATGTTCCTAATTGACAAAATAAGATTAATGCTTATGAAGAAATATAAAATCTCATCCCTTCCCCAATATCGCGCCACACCCCTACCCCTTAATTCCCTGGTTGAACTTGATGGACATATGTCTTTTTTCGACCGTACTAACTATGTAACTATGTAACATAACATGGGGGGGTCTCCTGGCTGTTCACACAGGTGTGTCATTGCTGTACATTGACCATGCATTGCTTCTGTGGTATTGCAAAGGCAAAGACAAATGCTTCCAGCCATCCATTGCACTAATGGATTGGTCATCAGCTGGCTGTCTATGTCCCGCATCAATATAGACCAAAGTACAGAGGGTTAGGCTATGCTATAGTGCACCTACCTGATGCATCAGAAGGTGCGAGGCCCTTGCTAAATTCTGTGCACAGACTTTGAGATCTATGCTTTAGACTGTATCTAAACCTGCTCCAACATGGACTGACATTCTGGCCTACTTTCAGCCGATGCGACTTGTCTGTCGCTGAACAGTCGCTTTTTATGTATTCAGCACCTATGTATAATGTTGTAAAAATGCTCTAGAAGCTAAAGTCGCAGAAATGTCACACATATTTGGCCTGCAACTTTCTGTGCGACAAATTCAGACAGGAAAAATCAGTATAAATCCTTAGAAAATTATCCCCCAGTGTCTCCATCTGCTGGCGGTATTGAATAAGCATTGCTGCACTGATGGGGTATGCATTAGACGAAAAAAAAGAAGAAAAAGAAGAATAATACGCCCAGAAAAGAGGCGAAAAGGAGAAAAACGTAAAAAAACGTGAAAAAAAAGTAAGAGGAAGAGAAGGGAAAAAAAGGTGGAAATGGGTTTAAAAGTGATTTCGGCGGAGAAATATATATATATATATATATATATATATATATATATACGCGCACACACACACATATATATAAACGTATTCTCCGTTGAGATATTGCAGCCGCTGCTGTGTCCAGGCCCAGGAGCCTTAGCACTGTGCTGTGATGTCACTCAATACCACTGACATCACTAGGTGTAAACAACATCTCTCCTTTGCTGTGTATGTGACTATGGAGCTGTTTGGTGATGTCGTCTATTATGGCCTTCATAGAAGCAACAGGAGATTGTTGCATCCATCTAGAACCCTCAGAACTACAGTGCTATGATGTCACTCACTTCCACAGGCCTTGCAGAGTGTAAACAACAACAACCCAGCTTTGTCGTGTATGTAACCATAGGGATTGTGATGTCACCTAGAACCTTCACAGCAGCGACAGCTTTATGAGGAGCATCAGCACTGCTCTGCCTGAGCAGAACCATCACCGCCATAGGTTGTCAAATAACCCGGATTTAACCCACACAGGTAAGTCCAATGGGGTGCAGGCATGTCCTCTATGCTTACAGCTTCCCGTGGGTGTTGGTTTGATACCGTTTGGGGACAGCCAAGGAGGCATCTGCAGGCAACAAAGGTAGGTGTGTGCTTGTGTGTGTGTTTCCTATGCAGATCCTAAGCCCAGTGTCACATGCAAGTAGGAGGAGTAAGAAGGGTTCCTGGCAAATCCGGGTTATGGATTGCATTTAAAAAGGCCCCGTGGGAGTGCAATGGGCCCCTGTCTTGCTGCTTAGCAATAATGGTATGGGTTTAGGTTCTGCTGTGTGTACTGGTGGTTGACTGCCCCCCAGCCCAGAGTGTGCATGGAAAATTGTCTGGCAGCCTCCCTGACAGCAAGCAGTGATAGTGCCCATGAAGGGGACCTTGTTGGGCCCGCCCCTTTCACGGTTATCGCTTCTCGGCCTTTTGGCTAAGATCAAGTGTAGTATCTGTTCTTATCAGTTTAATATCTGATACGTCCCCTATCTGGGGACCATATATTAAATGGATTTTTGAGAACGGGGGCCGATTTCGAAGCTTGCTTCCGTCGCCCTATGCATTGACCCGATATGGCAGTATCTTCGGGTACAGTGCACCACCCCCTTACAGGGTTAAAAAGAAAGATTCCTACTTTCATTGCTACCTGCTTGCTGGCTAGCCAGCTAGCCAGCCCTGTGGGCCTTGCTGCTGCTGCTGCTGCTGCTGCAGCCAAAAAACAAAAGGTGGTGCTGCTGCTGCTTCTGCTGCTTCTGCTTGTGTCTGGCCGCTGTTGGAGCGTCCAGGCACAGGACTTCTGCTGCTGCTGACTAAATGGCCTCCTTAATTGGATCATTTGAGTAGCCAGCACACCTGTGCAGGTAGGGCATGACATGATAGGCAGCTGCCTTGATAGCGGGTGGGTGCTGAATGTTCCTAATTGACAAAATAAGATTAATGCTTATGAAGAAATATAAAATCTCATCCCTTCCCCAATATCGCGCCACACCCCTACCCCTTAATTCCCTGGTTGAACTTGATGGACATATGTCTTTTTTCGACCGTACTAACTATGTAACTATGTAACATAACATGGGGGGGTCTCCTGGCTGTTCACACAGGTGTGTCATTGCTGTACATTGACCATGCATTGCTTCTGTGGTATTGCAAAGGCAAAGACAAATGCTTCCAGCCATCCATTGCACTAATGGATTGGTCATCAGCTGGCTGTCTATGTCCCGCATCAATATAGACCAAAGTACAGAGGGTTAGGCTATGCTATAGTGCACCTACCTGATGCATCAGAAGGTGCGAGGCCCTTGCTAAATTCTGTGCACAGACTTTGAGATCTATGCTTTAGACTGTATCTAAACCTGCTCCAACATGGACTGACATTCTGGCCTACTTTCAGCCGATGCGACTTGTCTGTCGCTGAACAGTCGCTTTTTATGTATTCAGCACCTATGTATAATGTTGTAAAAATGCTCTAGAAGCTAAAGTCGCAGAAATGTCACACATATTTGGCATGCAACTTTCTGTGCGACAAATTCAGACAGGAAAAATCAGTATAAATCCTTAGAAAATTATCCCCCAGTGTCTCCATCTGCTGGCGGTATTGAATAAGCATTGCTGCACTGATGGGGTATGCATTAGACGAAAAAAAAGAAGAAAAAGAAGAATAATACGCCCAGAAAAGAGGCGAAAAGGAGAAAAACGTAAAAAAACGTGAAAAAAAAGTAAGAGGAAGAGAAGGGAAAAAAAGGTGGAAATGGGTTTAAAAGTGATTTCGGCGGAGAAATATATATATATTATATATATATATATATATATATACGCGCACACACACCACATATATATAAACGTATTCTCCGTTGAGATATTGCAGCCGCTGCTGTGTCCAGGCCCAGGAGCCTTAGCACTGTGCTGTGATGTCACTCAATACCACTGACATCACTAGGTGTAAACAACAATCTCTCCTTTGCTGTGTATGTGACTATGGAGCTGTTTGGTGATGTCGTCTATTATGGCCTTCATAGAAGCAACAGGAGATTGTTGCATCCATCTAGAACCCTCAGAACTACAGTGCTATGATGTCACTCACTTCCACAGGCCTTGCAGAGTGTAAACAACAACAACCCAGCTTTGTCGTGTATGTAACCATAGGGATTGTGATGTCACCTAGAACCTTCACAGCAGCGACAGCTTTATGAGGAGCATCAGCACTGCTCTGCCTGAGCAGAACCATCACCGCCATAGGTTGTCAAATAACCCGGATTTAACCCACACAGGTAAGTCCAATGGGGTGCAGGCATGTCCTCTATGCTTACAGCTTCCCGTGGGTGTTGGTTTGATACCGTTTGGGGACAGCCAAGGAGGCATCTGCAGGCAACAAAGGTAGGTGTGTGCTTGTGTGTGTGTTTCCTATGCAGATCCTAAGCCCAGTGTCACATGCAAGTAGGAGGAGTAAGAAGGGTTCCTGGCAAATCCGGGTTATGGATTGCATTTAAAAAGGCCCCGTGGGAGTGCAATGGGCCCCTGTCTTGCTGCTTAGCAATAATGGTATGGGTTTAGGTTCTGCTGTGTGTACTGGTGGTTGACTGCCCCCCAGCCCAGAGTGTGCATGGAAAATTGTCTGGCAGCCTCCCTGACAGCAAGCAGTGATAGTGCCCATGAAGGGGACCTTGTTGGGCCCGCCCCTTTCACGGTTATCGCTTCTCGGCCTTTTGGCTAAGATCAAGTGTAGTATCTGTTCTTATCAGTTTAATTATCTGATACGTCCCCTATCTGGGGACCATATATTAAATGGATTTTTGAGAACGGGGGCCGATTTCGAAGCTTGCTTCCGTCGCCCTATGCATTGACCCGATATGGCAGTATCTTCGGGTACAGTGCACCACCCCCTTACAGGGTTAAAAAGAAAGATTCCTACTTTCATTGCTACCTGCTTGCTGGCTAGCCAGCTAGCCAGCCCTGTGGGCCTTGCTGCTGCTGCTGCTGCTGCTGCAGCCAAAAAACAAAAGGTGGTGCTGCTGCTGCTTCTGCTGCTTCTGCTTGTGTCTGGCCGCTGTTGGAGCGTCCAGGCACAGGACTTCTGCTGCTGCTGACTAAATGGCCTCCTTAATTGGATCATTTGAGTAGCCAGCACACCTGTGCAGGTAGGGCATGACATGATAGGCAGCTGCCTTGATAGCGGGTGGGTGCTGAATGTTCCTAATTGACAAAATAAGATTAATGCTTATGAAGAAATATAAAATCTCATCCCTTCCCCAATATCGCGCCACACCCCTACCCCTTAATTCCCTGGTTGAACTTGATGGGACATATGTCTTTTTTCGACCGTACTAACTATGTAACTATGTAACATAACATGGGGGGGTCTCCTGGCTGTTCACACAGGTGTGTCATTGCTGTACATTGACCATGCATTGCTTCTGTGGTATTGCAAAGGCAAAGACAAATGCTTCCAGCCATCCATTGCACTAATGGATTGGTCATCAGATGGCTGTCTATGTCCCGCATCAATATAGACCAAAGTACAGAGGGTTAGGCTATGCTATAGTGCACCTACCTGATGCATCAGAAGGTGCGAGGCCTTGCTAAATTCTGTGCACAGACTTTGAGATCTATGCTTTAGACTGTATCTAAACCTGCTCCAACATGGACTGACATTCTGGCCTACTTTCAGCCGATGCGACTTGTCTGTCGCTGAACAGTCGCTTTTTATGTATTCAGCACCTATGTATAATGTTGTAAAAATGCTCTAGAAGCTAAAGTCGCAGAAATGTCACACATATTTGGCCTGCAACTTTCTGTGCGACAAATTCAGACAGGAAAAATCAGTATAAATCCTTAGAAAATTATCCCCCAGTGTCTCCATCTGCTGGCGGTATTGAATAAGCATTGCTGCACTGATGGGGTATGCATTAGACGAAAAAAAAGAAGAAAAAGAAGAATAATACGCCCAGAAAAGAGGCGAAAAGGAGAAAAACGTAAAAAAACGTGAAAAAAAAGTAAGAGGAAGAGAAGGGAAAAAAGGTGGAAATGGGTTTAAAAGTGATTTCGGCGGAGAAATATATATATATATATATATATATATATATATATATATATATATACGCGCACACACACACATATATATAAACGTATTCTCCGTTGAGATATTGCAGCCCGCTGCTGTGTCCAGGCCCAGGAGCCTTAGCACTGTGCTGTGATGTCACTCAATACCACTGACATCACTAGGTGTAAACAACATCTCTCCTTTGCTGTGTATGTGACTATGGAGCTGTTTGGTGATGTCGTCTATTATGGCCTTCATAGAAGCAACAGGAGATTGTTGCATCCATCTAGAACCCTCAGAACTACAGTGCTATGATGTCACTCACTTCCACAGGCCTTGCAGAGTGTAAACAACAACAACCCAGCTTTGTCGTGTATGTAACCATAGGGATTGTGATGTCACCTAGAAACCTAATTTCATACAGCAGCGACAGCTTTATGAGGAGCATCAGCACTGCTCTGCCTGAGCAGAACCATCACCGCCATAGGTTGTCAAATAACCCGGATTTAACCCACACAGGTAAGTCCAATGGGGTGCAGGCATGTCCTCTATGCTTACAGCTTCCCGTGGGTGTTGGTTTGATACCGTTTGGGGACAGCCAAGGAGGCATCTGCAGGCAACAAAGGTAGGTGTGTGCTTGTGTGTGTGTTTTCCTATGCAGATCCTAAGCCCAGTGTCACATGCAAGTAGGAGGAGTAAGAAGGGTTCCTGGCAAATCCGGGTTATGGATTGCATTTAAAAAGGCCCCGTGGGAGTGCAATGGGCCCCTGTCTTGCTGCTTAGCAATAATGGTATGGGTTTAGGTTCTGCTGTGTGTACTGGTGGTTGACTGCCCCCCAGCCCAGAGTGTGCATGGAAAATTGTCTGGCAGCCTCCCTGACAGCAAGCAGTGATAGTGCCCATGAAGGGGACCTTGTTGGGCCCGCCCCTTTCACGGTTATCGCTTCTCGGCCTTTTGGCTAAGATCAAGTGTAGTATCTGTTCTTATCAGTTTAATATCTGATACGTCCCCTATCTGGGGACCATATATTAAATGGATTTTTGAGAACGGGGGCCGATTTCGAAGCTTGCTTCCGTCGCCCTATGCATTGACCCGATATGGCAGTATCTTCGGGTACAGTGCACCACCCCCTTACAGGGTTAAAAAGAAAGATTCCTACTTTCATTGCTACCTGCTTGCTGGCTAGCCAGCTAGCCAGCCCTGTGGGCCTTGCTGCTGCTGCTGCTGCTGCTGCAGCCAAAAAACAAAAGGTGGTGCTGCTGCTGCTTCTGCTGCTTCTGCTTGTGTCTGGCCGCTGTTGGAGCGTCCAGGCACAGGACTTCTGCTGCTGCTGACTAAATGGCCTCCTTAATTGGATCATTTGAGTAGCCAGCACACCTGTGCAGGTAGGGCATGACATGATAGGCAGCTGCCTTGATAGCGGGTGGGTGCTGAATGTTCCTAATTGACAAAATAAGATTAATGCTTATGAAGAAATATAAAATCTCATCCCTTCCCCAATATCGCGCCACACCCCTACCCCTTAATTCCCTGGTTGAACTTGATGGACATATGTCTTTTTTCGACCGTACTAACTATGTAACTATGTAACATAACATGGGGGGGGTCTCCTGGCTGTTCACACAGGTGTGTCATTGCTGTACATTGACCATGCATTGCTTCTGTGGTATTGCAAAGGCAAAGACAAATGCTTCCAGCCATCCATTGCACTAATGGATTGGTCATCAGCTGGCTGTCTATGTCCCGCATCAATATAGACCAAAGTACAGAGGGTTAGGCCTATGCTATATGCACCTACCTGATGCATCAGAAGGTGCGAGGCCCTTGCTAAATTCTGTGCACAGACTTTGAGATCTATGCTTTAGGACTGTATCTAAACCTGCTCCAACATGGACTGACATTCTGGCCTACTTTCAGCCGATGCGACTTGTCTGTCGCTGAACAGTCGCTTTTTATGTATTCAGCACCTATGTATAATGTTGTAAAAATGCTCTAGAAGCTAAAGTCGCAGAAATGTCACACATATTTGGCCTGCAACTTTCTGTGCGACAAATTCAGACAGGAAAAATCAGTATAAATCCTTAGAAAATTATCCCCCAGTGTCTCCATCTGCTGGCGGTATTGAATAAGCATTGCTGCACTGATGGGGTATGCATTAGACGAAAAAAAAGAAGAAAAAGAAGAATAATACGCCCAGAAAAGAGGCGAAAAGGAGAAAAACGTAAAAAAACGTGAAAAAAAAGTAAGAGGAAGAGAAGGGAAAAAAAGGTGGAAATGGGTTTAAAAGTGATTTCGGCGGAGAAATATATATATATATATATATATATATATATATATATATATATATATATACGCGCACACACACACATATATATAAACGTATTCTCCGTTGAGATATTGCAGCCGCTGCTGTGTCCAGGCCCAGGAGCCTTAGCACTGTGCTGTGATGTCACTCAATACCACTGACATCACTAGGTGTAAACAACATCTCTCCTTTGCTGTGTATGTGACTATGGAGCTGTTTGGTGATGTCGTCTATTATGGCCTTCATAGAAGCAACAGGAGATTGTTGCATCCATCTAGAACCCTCAGAACTACAGTGCTATGATGTCACTCACTTCCACAGGCCTTGCAGAGTGTAAACAACAACAACCCAGCTTTGTCGTGTATGTAACCATAGGGATTGTGATGTCACCTAGAACCTTCACAGCAGCGACAGCTTTATGAGGAGCATCAGCACTGCTCTGCCTGAGCAGAACCATCACCGCCATAGGTTGTCAAATAACCCGGATTTAACCCACACAGGTAAGTCCAATGGGGTGCAGGCATGTCCTCTATGCTTACAGCTTCCCGTGGGTGTTGGTTTGATACCGTTTGGGGACAGCCAAGGAGGCATCTGCAGGCAACAAAGGTAGGTGTGTGCTTGTGTGTGTGTTTCCTATGCAGATCCTAAGCCCAGTGTCACATGCAAGTAGGAGGAGTAAGAAGGGTTCCTGGCAAATCCGGGTTATGGATTGCATTTAAAAAGGCCCCGTGGGAGTGCAATGGGCCCCTGTCTTGCTGCTTAGCAATAATGGTATGGGTTTAGGTTCTGCTGTGTGTACTGGTGGTTGACTGCCCCCCAGCCCAGAGTGTGCATGGAAAATTGTCTGGCAGCCTCCCTGACAGCAAGCAGTGATAGTGCCCATGAAGGGGACCTTGTTGGGCCCGCCCCTTTCACGGTTATCGCTTCTCGGCCTTTTGGCTAAGATCAAGTGTAGTATCTGTTCTTATCAGTTTAATATCTGATACGTCCCCTATCTGGGACCATATATTAAATGGATTTTTGAGAACGGGGGCCGATTTCGAAGCTTGCTTCCGTCGCCCTATGCATTGACCCGATATGGCAGTATCTTCGGGTACAGTGCACCACCCCCTTACAGGGTTAAAAAGAAAGATTCCTACTTTCATTGCTACCTGCTTGCTGGCTAGCCAGCTAGCCAGCCCTGTGGGCCTTGCTGCTGCTGCTGCTGCTGCTGCAGCCAAAAAACAAAAGGTGGTGCTGCTGCTGCTTCTGCTGCTTCTGCTTGTGTCTGGCCGCTGTTGGAGCGTCCAGGCACAGGACTTCTGCTGCTGCTGACTAAATGGCCTCCTTAATTGGATCATTTGAGTAGCCAGCACACCTGTGCAGGTAGGGCATGACATGATAGGCAGCTGCCTTGATAGCGGGTGGGTGCTGAATGTTCCTAATTGACAAAATAAGATTAATGCTTATGAAGAAATATAAAATCTCATCCCTTCCCCAATATCGCGCCACACCCCTACCCCTTAATTCCCTGGTTGAACTTGATGGACATATGTCTTTTTTCGACCGTACTAACTATGTAACTATGTAACATAACATGGGGGGGGTCTCCTGGCTGTTCACACAGGTGTGTCATTGCTGTACATTGACCATGCATTGCTTCTGTGGTATTGCAAAGGCAAAGACAAATGCTTCCAGCCATCCATTGCACTAATGGATTGGTCATCAGCTGGCTGTCTATGTCCCGCATCAATATAGACCAAAGTACAGAGGGTTAGGCTATGCTATAGTGCACCTACCTGATGCATCAGAAGGTGCGAGGCCCTTGCTAAATTCTGTGCACAGACTTTGAGATCTATGCTTTAGACTGTATCTAAACCTGCTCCAACATGGACTGACATTCTGGCCTACTTTCAGCCGATGCGACTTGTCCTGTCGCTGAACAGTCGCTTTTTATGTATTCAGCACCTATGTATAATGTTGTAAAAATGCTCTAGAAGCTAAAGTCGCAGAAATGTCACACATATTTGGCCTGCAACTTTCTGTGCGACAAATTCAGACAGGAAAAATCAGTATAAATCCCTTAGAAAATTATCCCCCAGTGTCTCCATCTGCTGGCGGTATTGAATAAGCATTGCTGCACTGATGGGGTATGCATTAGACGAAAAAAAAGAAGAAAAAGAAGAATAATACGCCCAGAAAAGAGGCGAAAAGGAGAAAAACGTAAAAAAACGTGAAAAAAAAGTAAGAGGAAGAGAAGGGAAAAAAAGGTGGAAATGGGTTTAAAAGTGATTTCGGCGGAGAAATATATATATATATATATATATATATATATATATATATATATACGCGCACACACACACATATATATAAACGTATTCTCCGTTGAGATATTGCAGCCGCTGCTGTGTCCAGGCCCAGGAGCCCTTAGCACTGTGCTGTGATGTCACTCAATACCACTGACATCACTAGGTGTAAACAACATCTCTCCTTTGCTGTGTATGTGACTATGGAGCTGTTTGGTGATGTCGTCTATTATGGCCTTCATAGAAGCAACAGGAGATTGTTGCATCCATCTAGAACCCTCAGAACTACAGTGCTATGATGTCACTCACTTCCACAGGCCTTGCAGAGTGTAAACAACAACAACCCAGCTTTGTCGTGTATGTAACCATAGGGATTGTGATGTCACCTA
Organism: Hyla sarda; assembly: GCF_029499605.1. Lineage (NCBI taxonomy): Eukaryota > Metazoa > Chordata > Amphibia > Anura > Hylidae > Hyla > Hyla sarda. The sequence goes on along the minus strand of NW_026608812.1, from coordinate 434 downwards.
GAACCTTCACAGCAGCGACAGCTTTATGAGGAGCATCAGCACTGCTCTGCCTGAGCAGAACCATCACCGCCATAGGTTGTCAAATAACCCGGATTTAACCCACACAGGTAAGTCCAATGGGGTGCAGGCATGTCCTCTATGCTTACAGCTTCCCGTGGGTGTTGGTTTGATACCGTTTTGGGGACAGCCCAAGGAGGCATCTGCAGGCAACAAAGGTAGTGTGTGCTTGTGTGTGTGTTTTCCTATGCAGATCCTAAGCCAGTGTCACTGCAAGTAGGAGGAGTAAGAAGGGTTCCTGGCAAATCCGGGGTATGGATTGGCATTTAAAAAGGCCCCGTGGAGTGCAATGGGCCCCTGTCTTGCTGCTTAGCAATAATGGTATGGGTTTAGGTTCTGCTGTGTGTACTGGTGGTTGACTGCCCCCCAGCCCAGAG